>NC_056047.1:20335565-20593387 GCF_004379255.2 Salvia splendens | reverse complement strand
AGCCACGATCTTAGTTCAATGTATAATAGAACTTAGATCAGATAAAGAAGGGTTAAGTTCTCTAAGATCAAAGGATCAATAGCAAGTCTGTATTGTAGCTGTAGAAACAGATCAAGCAATACAACTCTGCCCCTTTTTTCTTTCCCGGGACGTAGATTTACCCTCAGTAAATCGAACCACGTAATCTCCTGTGTCGTGATCTGTATTTTCCTGCATTCTCACCATCAGAAATTCGCGCCAAACCATCACTGGCGCCATCTGTGGGAACAGAGAACCAAATTTGTGATAAGCGAATTTTTGACCCTTTTTCCATCACCCAAAAAAAAATGCATACCAGATCACATCTACCCGTAATACGTTCGTGAAAACCATGAGGAAGCTAGTCCAGCCCGCAGGTCCCGGAAAACAGCCTCGGGAGACATCTACTTCCAGTTTTCACGATGAAGGAACAAGCCGCTCAAGGTCCACACACCGAGTCTTCCCAGCAGCCCTGATTTGAATGAGGCTGTCAAGCTGTTCTTGGCTGAGAAGCAGGATGAGTTCTTAGCCTTCCTGCAAAAGAGCCAAGAACCGAAGACGAAACGGTGGATTCTCCTCCTCATCCAGACATGAAAGTCACTACCCCCGCAGTATGTGCCGTGTCTTCCAGAAGAAGAATCCTCAACCCCGACATGTTCTGTTCCTCCTCGGTACCGGAATCACAGGAGATCTCCATCTCCTCCATACCGAAGAGATGTCGGGTTCGCCATGTACGGAGCATTGAAGACTCCGTTCTCGGACGATATCACCCAACTCCCCTTCCACAGAACTACCGAACTCCGTCGATGACTTATTACGGGTTGGTGAATCCTCATGACTTCCTGGGACGCTATCAGTATAACATGGCGAACCAGGGTCTCAATGAGGTCCACATGTGCAAGCTGTTTCCCGAGCTGCTTATCGGGAACGCAAGAAGGTGGTTCGATAGCCTCCCAAGGCAGCATTAGATCTTACCGAATCTAATGGATGCTTTCCACAGGAGGTTCTTTCAGAAAGCGGAAGCCCGAATCACTTCGGCTCAGCTGCTTTCTATACGTCAAGGTCGCGACGAAAAGATCAGCGACTTTATGACGAGATCCACAAGAATGCCTACAAGTAGATGATCTCAATGATCTACTTGTCATTTCGGCATTCCAAAATGGAATCCTGCCCGAGCTCTCTACAGAAAGCTCGTGGAATGCAGTCCGCAAACAGCTCAACAGATGTGGGACATTGCGGACCAGTTCTCCCCTGTGCCGATGAGGCAGACCGTCGCAAACGGTCTTTAGACGCTCATCCCGAGGAGACAGGAGGAAGCCCGATCACAAGCGTCAGGGACAAACTCGCCGAACTCCTTTTGGCGACAGGGACATCCTCGCCGAACTCCTTTTGAAAGGATTCAAAGGACTTTCCGGTGCAAGACCGATTGGGGCCACGTCTCAATTCTGAGAAGCCGCCCGCTCAGTTCGTACCATTGAACAAGTCAAGGAGCGGAAATTTTCGAACATGCATTCCGATATGTTCGAAAAGACCAAAAAGCGGATGACGAATCGGCCGCGCGTCGACCTCAGGATCAATATTGCTTCCTTCCATCAAGACCACGGTCACGATACCGAGGAGTGCCGACATTTGGCTGCAGGTATTGATGCTCTTGTGAAAGCAGGGACATTAAAAAAATAACCAAAGCAAGCAGCCGAAAAAGAACAAAAAGCAAAGAGGGTGCGAACTGCGCTCCTCAGGATCCGAAAAGGCAACAGGATCCCGAAGACGATGACGAGCAGCAATATGATGGAGTAATCCGACTATTGATGCTCTCCCCTGCCGGGAAGACTAAATCGTCCCTGAAGTCAGAGCGCAGAGGCTTCAATCGAGAGGAGCCAACGCATAAAAGAGCTGAAGCAGGACGAAGTGATTACTTTTTCAGATGCAGATCCCGTCCCGGCCATCTCTCCTCATCAAGACGCTATTGTCATCCAAGCCGGAGTGGCAAACAAACTGATCCACAGAGTGTTTGTGGATACAGGGAGCGTCAGTCAGCATTCTTTTTAAAGAATGTTTCGATAAACTAGAAGTGGATCCAGCTCGGCTTAGTCCGGCACCACTTCCTCTGAAAAGTTTCGCCCAGGAGGACACCCCGCCCTGAAGGTATTATCAGCCTTCCGATCACGGTGGGAAAAGCGCCTACAGCTCCAGTACGATGATCGAGTTCTTTGTGGTAAAGCTCGTCTCCGTACAACATCATCCTGGGAAGAGACTGGCTCAACGCAGTTCGGGCCGTTTGCTCTACTTATCATCTCACCATCAAGCTCCCCACTAAAGGGGGGGATAGCGGTCATCCGAGGTGATCAAAAGAGAGCAAAAGAGTGTCTGCAGATTGCGCTTAAAAGTGCCGAGCAATCAGATCGGCATCATCAAGCATAGCAATCACAACAGCCGGAGTCAGAGGCAAGCGAAATGACCGAAGTCACACCAGAGCCGAACTCAATGACCGTTCAGTTATACGAAGATGATCCATCCAGAACGGTCAAGATCGGTTTTCGCGGGAACGCCTCTACTCCGGGAAAAGACCATCCAGCTCCTCAAGGAGTACAAAGGTGTCTTTGCATGGTCTCCGTTGGGACATGACCGGAGTGCCCTCTGAGGTAATCACTCATCGGTTAAATATTGATCCATCAGTCCGGCCTATAAAACAGAAGCAAAGACTCTTTGCGGCAGAAAGAAATCAAGTCATCCATGACGAAGTCCGCCAATTACTGAAAGCGGATGTATTATTCAAGGTGAAATATCCCTCTTGGGTGGCCAATCCTGTGATGATCAAGAAAAAAGAAGGAGGATGGCGGATGTGCATAGATTTTACCGATCTAAACAAGCACTGTCCTAAAGATTGCTATCCCCTTCCGAACATAGACAAAAAAGTAGAAGCTTTGATCGGCTTCGAAATTTTCTGTTTTCTTGATTTATACAAAGGCTACCACCAAGTCTTAATGGATGAGAATGATGCTCCAAAAACGGCTTTCATTACTGACTTCGGCATCTTTGCTTATAAAAAGATGCCGTTCGGTTTAAAGAATGCCGGAGCCACATATCAAAGGATGGTAGATAAGCTTTTTCGGCATTTGATCGGAAAGGAGGTTGAAGTGTATGTTGACGACATAGTCGTTAAAGCAGAAGCACTTCGGAGTACGAAGACAATCTCAAGTCCACTCTCGACGTGCTCCGAAAAGCCAACCTCAAACTCAATCCCCCAAAAATGTACCTTTTGGTAGATTCGGGAAAGTTTCTAGGTTGTTGGGTTTCAAAGGAAGGACTCAAGGCAAATCCGCTAAAAGTTCAAATTGTTCAGAACATGGCAATGCCGAAGTCCATACATGATGTGCAACGGCTAACTGGATGTCTAGCCGCACTGAATAGATTCCTTTCCCAAGCAGCCGAAAAGCAAATGCCATTCTTCAAAGTGTTAAAGAAGGCACCAAAGTTTGAGTGGGGAGTCGAGCAGAAAAAGGCTTTTGACGAGCTCAAAAGTTATTTAGCCGAGCTTCCTATTCTCTCCTGCTCCAACAGATGCTGAAGTGATATTCTTATACTTAGCGGCATCGGATCAGACCATTAGCGCGCTGTGCTTGTACGAGAAGAAGGGCCTAAAGCAGCTTCCCATCTACTTTACAAGCCGAGCATTAAGAGGTCCAGAAACAAGGTATCAACCTCTGGAAAAAATTGCTCTGGCATTAGTAAATGCAGCAAGGAGACTGCGGCCATATTTCTATGCTCACAAGGTATGCGTCTTAAACCGATCTTCCACTTCGGCAAGTTTTGACCAAGCCAGAAGCATCAGGCAGAATCGCCAAATGGGCCATAGAGTTGGGAGAACACTCAATCGAATACCTACCTCGGAAAGCCATCAAGGGACAAGCCTTGGCAGATTTTCTTGCAGAAGCAAAGTTCGATCAAGCAATCCCTGTCATTGCCGAACAGAAAAATTCTACCAATGCCGAACTAGCACAGCCCCTGGAATCCGAAGTAGAGCCACCGGACTGCTGGAGCGGATTCGTAGATGGAGCTTCGAATAAAACGGGAAGTGGAGCTGGTATTTTACTTATCGCTCCCGACGGACACGAGGTAACTTACTCACTTCGGTTCTTATTCCCAACTACTAATAATGAGGCCGAATACGAAGCTCTCCTTGCCGGACTCAAGCTAGCGCAAAGTCTATTTATCAAGTCTCTCAAAATCCATTGTGATTCACAAGTCGTAGTGAATCACATGTTGGGTACAAGTGAAGCCCGTGATGAGAGGATGAGGAAATATTGGGACAAAGCGCAAAGCATTAGCCGAAGTTTCTCTTATTTTCGGATAATCCGCATTCCCAGAGCGGAAAACAGCCGAGCAGATATTTTAAGTAAGTTAGCCTCATATCCAAGTTCAAAAGTGGAGGAATTGATGCACAGAAGCATTGATGAAGCTGAGGTACTTTCAGTAGCCAGCTCGCCGAACTGGATGACGCCGATCTTACAGTATCTAGATCAAGGACAACTGCCCGAGGATAAGAGAGAAGCTCGGAAAATCACATGCCGAGCCCTTCGGTACGAACTTCATGAAGGAGTCCTATACAGAAAGTCCTACCTTCAGCCGTTATTGCGATGTGTAGGGCCAGAAGAGACGGACTACATCCTTAGAGAAGTTCATGAAGGATCTTGCGGTAGCCACATCGGAGCTAGAGCTTTAGCTAAAAAAGTTCTGAGATGGGGGTATTATTGGCCAACTTTGGTACAAGACGCAGTGCAGCTCGTCAAGACATGCATGAAGTGCCAAATCCATGCAAATATCCCAAAGATGCCGCAGACCGATCTATATGCTATGCAAAGCCCTTGGCCTTTTATGCAATGGGGCATAGACATAGTGGGACCACTACCACAAGCTCCTCGGCAAATGAAATTCCTTATCGTTGCCGTGGATTACTTTACAAAGTGGGTAGAAGCTGAACCATTAGCTACGATAACGAGCTCAAAGGCATTGGACTTCGTCTGGAAGAACATAGTGTGCCGATTTGGCATACCCCACATCCTCATTTCGGATAACGGGACTCAGTTCACCGACAAGACGTTCAAGAATTGGTGCCAAGAGCTGAATATTCAACAGCGGTTCACTTCGGTCTCCCACCCACAAGCAAACGGACAAACGGAGGTAACAAACCGTATCTTGGTGAAAGGGTTGAAAGCTCGGTTAGAACAAGCCAAAGGACAATGGGTAGAAAATCTCCCTCAAGTCCTATGGTCCTACCGAACTACACCCAAAGCTTCCAACGGTGAAACTCCGTACAGTCTGGTGTACGGCGCT
Source organism: Salvia splendens (assembly GCF_004379255.2). NCBI lineage: Eukaryota > Viridiplantae > Streptophyta > Magnoliopsida > Lamiales > Lamiaceae > Salvia > Salvia splendens. The sequence continues at coordinate 20,588,035 of NC_056047.1, read as the reverse complement.
GAAGCCGTGATTCCGGTTGAGATCGGCATACCCAGTCCCCGAACTCTAAATTTCTCCTCAGAAATGAATGATGACGGACTGAGAGCCGAACTAGATCTGGCCGAAGAAAGAAGAGAATTGGCCTGCATAAAAACAGCCAAGTACAAGGAGCAAGTAGCCCGGTATTATAACCAAAGGGTGAAAAAGCTGCAATTTCAAGTGGGAGATCTTGTCTTGAGAAACAACGAAGTAAGCCGAGCAGAAAAGCTGGGCAAGCTCGAACCCACATGGGAAGGTCCATATCGGGTGTCAGAAGTCCTCGGCAAAGGGTCTTACAAATTGACTCACATGTCAGGAGAACAAGTACCCCGAACATGGCACATTTCCAACCTCAAGAAGTTCCATTTGTAAGAGACAGTCCGGTCAGTCCGTCTTGTGTCTAGTTCGGTCCTAGAGGTATGTGTTTTCTTTGTTTTTTTACTTTGTCTATGTGCTTTTTGTTTGTCTATGTGCGTCTCGTTCGTTTATGTGCGTCTTGCTTGTCTAGGTGTGTTTTGTCTGTCTATGTGCGTGTCGTCTCTTACAAATGTTACTGAGGTATCTTGTTCTTCAAAGGCTGATCCCCTTTTTTAGAACATATATAAGCCAACGATTGTGAGTCCAAGCTTCTAAGGAGGATACAAGACCACAATTCAGCTTAAAAAAACAAGCAGTTCGTCTGAAACGAACTGCAACAATAAGCCAACGATTGTGAGTCCAAGCTTCTAAGGAGGATACAAGACCACAATTCGGCTTAAGAAACAAGCAGTTCGTCTGAAACGAACTGCAACAAAGGGAAAGTCCGATCCACGCGATAAAACTCGCCAAATTAGGACAAGGGAAAGTCCGATCCGAGCGATAAAACTCGCCAAATTAGGACACAAGCTTATTCCGGTCAAAGAAGTTTACTTCATAAGACCAAAGACGAGTCCGGTCAAAGAAGTTTATTTCATAAGACCGAGGACTAAGTCCGGTCAAAGAAGTTTACTTCATAAGACCAAAGACGAGTCCGGTCAAAGAAGCTTACTTCATAAGACCGAGGACGAGTCCGGTCAAAGAAGTTTACTTCATAAGACCGAGGACGAGCACGATGAAATTTTTTCGCTGAGCTGTAAATACGCAGTGATAGAAGCGAAATGAAGATTTCATTTATTAAAACTTGTTCGGCATACAATTCTGCTGCCCTACGAGAAGGCGTTACGCCATTACAAAGGACTATTCTACTGTCCCTGGTTGCTAAAGTTGAGCCATCTATTCACAAAATCCTCGTGAAGCCGAGTTCGGGCGTTCTCGGCAGCTGAAGAATAAGCAGGTCGACGAGATGCTCTAATCGACCTACCGCCTCTTCCCTGAGCCCGGGAAGCTCTAGCACCTCGGCGGCGAAGAGTCTCTTCACGAAGCATTTGTTGATCTTGCTCACTCATAATCACAGCTCCTCTACGAACTTCAGTCCGTCCTTGTCTTGACGTTTCCGGTTGCTCCTGAGTCCGTTCTCGTCTTGACGTTTCCGGCTGTTCCTGAGTTCGTTGCTGACTTGGAGTAGGGTTTTGAGCAAGTGAATCATGAGTTTGAGCTGGAGTGCGACCATCTGTTGGCGGGAAATGCCTAAGGAATCTCTCGATTGAGGGACGCCGGGAAAGAATGATGTCGTACCGAGAAGCCCAGCGCCGCAATGATGTCACGACTTGTTGGCAAGCCGAGCTCTCCAGCGCATTGTTCCTCCGGAGTACATGATATTCCTCCCACAGTTCGTCAACTCGTTCCTGAACTTCAGAGATGGTCATTCCCCCGCGCCTGCAGATAAAATCCTCATACGCAGTCCTCTCAGCGACGGCGGTATTCAACTCGGCCTCCAGATCTTTCTTTTCGGACTCTAAGTCCTTATTGTCGGCCTCCAGCTTCACTGAACGAGCCAAGAGTTCGTCATTCTTCACCTGGTCAGCTATGGCTCTTTTCTCAGCTTCGTCTAAAGCCGAAGAGTACAGCCGCTTCCAGTGAAGTACCTCCAGCTCCTTAAGAGTTCAGAATATAGAGCAGCTATGTCAGTTCGGCATTTCAGATTACTGAGCAGGTAGTAAACCACAACAGGAGTAAAAGAGAGTACGAAAGGCTATACGAAGACACAAGAGCAGAAAGAAGAATTTTTTCATTCATAAGAAAAAAATTTTTCTACACAAGGGCTTCAAGGCCGTTTTACAAGAAGGAAGAAACTAAACTAAGAGAAGGGAGACGAAATCATACTCCGCCAGCTTCGTCTCCGCCTTCTCGGTGAGGTTCAGCTTCCTTCTCCTTGTCTGCTTCAGCTTCAGCCTCGGCCTCCCTGCTCTCCCCAGCCTGCTCGGCGCCACCATAGCCGATCTGCTGCGCCTCCTGCTCGGCCTGCTCATCGCCGGTCTGCCGCTCATGCTGCTCGGTCTCACCCTCTCCATGGAAAATTGGAGCGGGTGAAACTGACCCTATGGAGGCAAAGATAGCCTCCATGTTCTCATCGCGGTCAGCTCGGCAACTACGAACTTGGTCTGCAGAAAGCAGGACCGAGGACGAAGCAAGCTCCTCAAGCACCGGCAGACTCTGAAGCCGAGCTGCTATCTCTCGGCCGTACAGCGGCAGGATGACTTCGGGACCCTGCTCGGCTTTATCGGTCATCAGTTTCAGCAGATCACCGACAAAGGCTGAAAATTGGTTGCTCAGAAAGAGTTTCTCCGCGAAAGCACGGAGAGCCTCTCCTTGGGCAACCACGGCGGCAGCATCCCTCCGTTTCGTCTGCTCTCGCTGGATGACGAGCTGGTTTTTGGCAAACTGAGCTTCATCCTGGGCCGAAATCCTAGCAGCTCTGGCTTTCTCAAAGTTTGCCTCAGCCTGCTCGGCCCGGTGACAAGCAGCCGCCAACTTCCTCTGCATCTCAGCATAGTCGTTGGACGCTTTGGAGAGTTCGACGGCGACGAGCTTGGAGAGCATATCGTTCCTCTGAAAATGGAAAAAGCAAAAAGTCAACAGAGGGCACAAAAAATACAGGACAAAAGCAAGGCCAGAAAATCAAGAAGAGAATTCACCTCGGCGAAGTCCGTGGGCCATAAAAATGGCTCACAGATATGTTCCGAAGGAGGCGCCAAGACCACGTCTTTCTCTGGCGCTCTTGGGGGCTTCTGGGTCTTCCCCTTCCCCTTTGCCGAAGTGGACTCCGGCTTTTTTGGATCCGAAGAAGAGGTCTTCTGCCTCTTCGGATTCTTCTCGGCATCAGACGCCGAGCTGGTGGTTTTTGGCCTCTCCGGTTCCTTAGATTCGGAGGATTTGCGGCTAATCTTATTCAGCATGTACACTGCCAAAAATCAAGAAAACAAGGTTAGTTTTCGTCGTCAAGGCAGTAATGCACAAAAAAGAATTCCTCACCCTCGGTCTCTTCATCCGAAGACGAGGAGTCGAACACGAAGTCGCCCTTGACGAGCTCAGACTCCAGGTACTGCTTCCTAATCATAGGAATCTTATTGAGCTCGCCCTCGAGCTCGTCCAACGGTTCTAACCGAGGATGAGGAATCACGGACTTCGGCCCTCTCCAAGGAAAGCCCGGAGCCGCTGTCCTATTATAAAAAAAGAAGCGATGTTGCCACTTTGGCCACTTGGTTTTGCAGAAGGCCCTAAAAGGCTGTAAAGGGATCAAGTAAAACCAAGATCCTTTTCTCTTAAACTGGAAAAAATTAAGGATTGCCCTCAGAGACAGATCCTTGTCTAGCCTACGCAGTTCGGCAGCAAAGGCCGATAAGTGCCTCCAAGAGTTCGGAGTCACCTGACCTAAAGGGAGTTGAAAAAAATCTAGCAGCTCTACAAAGGCAGGGGGAAGAGGGAAACGAAGCCCGCATTCCAAGCCGGCTTCATAAACGGTGGCGTAACCCTCCGGCGGCAAGTCAGCCCTATGAAGGTCGTCGGGAATCGCAACCTTCCCCCCAGGAAAAAAATATTTTTCGTGTAAGGATATCACAGTATCCTTACTCAAGATGCTGTGAAAATACTCTACGGTCTTCTCCCCGGATTCCTTCCGGCTAGAAGACCCCTTATCCCCTTTCCTACCGCTACCTGACTCAGAAGAAGAAGAAGAAGACATGGTTCTTACTCTTTGAAAGTCTGAAGAAATTCTGAAGAAATTCTCGAAAGCGGAAGGAAATTTTTACGCAAAAGAGAGAGATTGCAGAAGAAGCAATAGCAAAAGTGTTCAACTGATGAAGAAAGGACGTATTTATCAGATTCGGAGAAGATTTCAAAATCATCGCACCGTTTCGAATCCCACCTTTTCAGGATTCAACGGCCGGATTTTACTGTCGCATTTAATGCAGTCACGCGCAAGGCACGTCCCCTGACGTCAGCCTCCCCCGTACCTTTATCCAGAATGCCGAAGTGACTCGCTTCGCCGAAGTGATTCACTTCGCTTTTCGGGGGGGGTAGTGATGGGGTACGTACTAAACAAGCCCAATAGCAGTGACGGCCCATCAGCCCAAAGCCCAAGGAAGAGTATCAGTTCGGCATTACCAAAGAGTTCGGCCCTAGCCTACAGCTCGGTAAAAGCCGACCAATCAGTTCGGCATTACCAAAGAGTTCGGCCCCAGCCTACGGCTCGGTAAAAGCCGACCAATCAAGCTCTACTCTCAGATCGGCAAAAGCTGCTCGGCAATAGTTCAGCAGTTCGGTCTCAGTATTCGACCGAACTGGGAGATAGTGGACCCATGCAGAACCTCCACGACCTCCACTACACGATCTATTTAGTGGTGGACCCATGCAGGATCTCATGACCTCCACGACATCCACGACATACTTAGTGGTGATGTAAGCCACGACCTAGTTAGTGGTGATGTAAGCCACGACCTAGTTAGTGGTGATGTAAGCCACGACCTAGTTATTGGTGATGCAAGCCACGATCTTAGTTCAATGTATAAATAGAACTCAGATCAGATAAAGAAGGGTTAAGTTCGCTAGAGATCAAATATCAAATAGCAAGTCTGTATTGTAAGCTGTAGAAAACAGATCAAGCAATACAACTCTGCCCTCTTTTCTTCCCGTGGACGTAGATTTACCTCAGTAAATCGAACCACGTAAATCTCTGTGTCGTGATCTGCATTTTCCTGCATTCATCACCATCAAAAATTCGCCAAACCATCACTACCATTCTGGTTTTGTGTTGATCAGAATGAGCTGAGATTGGTTTGATGAGTGAATTCTGGTGTTGATAGGAATGAAATTAAATCAAAATTTTGGTTATAATCTTTTTTTTCCTCTATAATTATTCATTAATTTGCCAATTTTGATATGGGTTAGGGAAGGAGGGTGGGGTGGCGATCATTTGCAGAATTAGGTGATAATAAATTGGAGTAAAAATATTAAAAATTGTGGTGAGAATATTAAGGGATAATTCGGCCAATTCGTAATTATTGGGAGAGAAACAATAAGAAAAAATAAGAAGAAATAGATAAAAATTTGAAAATCCCCTTTACCAAAAAATTCGCATGCCACGATCCCATATTTCGAAAGATCAGCGAATGTAATCCCTTTTTTCGAAAGGCATGCGAATTTAATCCCTTTTTTCGAAATCTCTCGTTTTAATTAGGGCTAGGATTTTTGGCTTGGAAGGATGTTTCGATTATCACTTTTTTAAATTTGTTGCTATTTATTTTAATTTTTAGTGTTATATGAATTCTATTTAAATTTGTATGCATTTGATTGACGTTTTTGTAAAATTATTTCTAAAAATATAATATATATCAATATTTTCATGTTTCACTTATTTAGGATAGTAAAGTAGTAGTAACAATATATTCTATCACGTCTCCAATTTATGTCATTTTTAGTCAATTTTTGCATGTATTTAATTATTCTTAATTGCATAAAGAAATGGACACAAAATGGCATACAACGAACAGATATATGAAATTATGCTTATTGTTTTTTGTGGAGGAGATAACAGAGTACATTAATTGTGGTTATTGGAAGCTTGATTAATTTTATAAACAATGTAAATTTCATATAATTATCTTGTATATGATTGGTTGATTTCTAAAGTTGCTTTATTTATGTTTTTATGATTGTAAATTTTATATATTTGTGATTTTCAATCATTAAATAATGTAATTGTATATGATTTTAAGTGATTAATTCAAATTGTTAACTGATTATAATAAAATTAAATTTAGTCTCGGTGTGATATAAATGTCATATATATATATGTATATATATATATATAGGGTTGTGATCAATGTCGAACCAATTTTAAAGACCGAACTAGAGACCAAATCTGGGCCATTAGATCTAGTTTTTTTGATGTGATGTGCTGCTGTGTAAATTTTTCGGTCTTCATTACAAGCCCATTTTACTTCATTGTATAGATTTATTACTTCATTCCGTACGTAATACCTTGAAACTACAACATGTTTTTACTTTCTTCCAGTAGGTTTTGAAATGATTCAACATATGTTTCATTTGAATTCATTGACCTGAGTTTTTACTTTATTTACATAAAAAAATGCAATTTATTCAAGTGCGTTTATTACTTCATTCAGAAACGTTATTACTTCATTGGATAAGGTTTTTACTTCATTCCAGTAGGACTTCACATACTTCATTCCAATAATTTATTGCATCATTCCATGTGTTTATTACATCATATCAGCGTTGTGGCGGTGGTGATAGATATTGTAGAGAGAAAGAACGACACGCGACGGCGAAACCGCATTTACGTACTGGAATGAAGTAATAATCCTACTGGAATGAAGTAAAAACCTACTGGAATGAAGTAAAAACCTACTGGAATGAATTTAAATCTTTGTAACATGTTTGTATGACTTATTTACCTTCGGATGAATTAAAATAGGCTCGTGATGAAGGTGAAAATAAATTATAAATTTGTGCCTCTCATCCATAAAAAACTATATCAAAAAACCCTAATTTGGTATGGTTCGGTGGTTCGGTCTTTAAGAGTGGATTTGTGAATAATGGGACTCTATATATATATATATATATATATATATATATATATATATATAGGGTTGTGATCAATTGAGATTTTTTAGCCTAATTGAGAATTGAGATACATTATAAGCCACTCATTTTTATTAAATGAGTGGTCTAGAATTTGCCACATGGAAAATATTTTTACATTAATTAATTGTGAAAGGGCATATTTGTAATTTCATCATATATTTTATTTAATAAATATTTTTTTATTTTTTTTTAAAAAATTATTTTTTTTTCGATTTTTTATTTTTTTATTTATTTTATTTATTTATTTTTTTTTATTTTTTGTCAACTACATATACAATTCATGTCAACTACACACATGTAATGTCAACTACATATACAATTCATGTCAACTACACACATATAAGGTCAACTACATATACAATTCATGTCAACTACACATATATAATGTCAATTATAAGCTGTTGACATTTGATGTGCAGAGCTATTGACATTTGATGTGCAGACTACACATCGTAGTTGACATAATGTCTCAGTAGTTGACATCGCGCGAAAATTTAAAAAAATTTTAAAAAAAATTAAAAAAAAATTTAAAAAATTAATTTTTTTTTAGTTGTTGACATTTTAATACGAGTTGTTGACATTTGATATTCTGGCTATTGAAATGAAATGACGATAATACCCCTTAGTTGATATAATCTACTTGTAGTTGACATTTCAAAATGAGTGGCTGAAAATGCATCTCAATTCTCAATTAAGCTAAAAAATCTCAACCTAACAAGACCTTATATATATATATATATATATATATATATATATAGGGGAGCATTATTCTCCTTTTCCACTCTAACATCCTTTGTTCTTCTCATTATTAACCGTTAGATCTGATGCAACAACGGTCCAGATTGAAGCTCCATATTTGTATCCGTGTTGCATTATTGAACCTGAGTATATGCATTATAAGGGTAAAATTGTCATCCGACCAAAATTGAATTGCCATATTTTGGAATGGCCGAAATTATTGGGATTTGAAACTTCAGTCTCTTCATTGTCTCTCATTAAACGCTGTAAAACTACTCTCCCCTCTCTCCACTCTCTCCACCCTCTCCACACTGTAAACCCTAGATCCCGAACGCCGCTCGGTAGGCAGCGAAATATTCAACAGCATTCGTCAACGATTACGACACCCACCCTCCACCGTTGCTAACACCGAATCGCAACCGGCGACAAGGTTCATGACTTCGCTTTAATGACTTGGTAGGCACGAAAACTATAAATTGGTACATCCAAAATTGTCGTTGCTCATGAAATTCAGACGGGTTTTTATTGTTTTGGATATACAAGCATGGAATTTGGTATCAGACTGGGTTTTATCGTTTGTTCTGACATCTGTCTTTATCCGCCGGGTTTTTTATGTTTTGGGTTTGAAAGCATGGATTCTGGTATCTGATTTGGTTCTTTTCCGACAGATAAAATATGCATAAGCGAGGACGTCCGCGCTCACAACCATTCCAAGCTGCAGGTATATTTGCGACGCTGCTTGTGCAATTCAATATCGTATCTGTCAATTTTGTGGAATGATACTTGTATGTTTGATTAGTGCATTATGTATATATGTAAGCGTCATTATGTGCAGCAAAGGATGCATTATGTAGGACGTTGTGTTTTTACTGAATAAACTCATGCAAAATTAAATATGTGCATTATTTATTTTGGACTGTGCATTATGTACCATGATTTTTGCATTATGATGTCTATAGTAGAAATTAGTACGGGTATTGTCTGTGATGGTTAAGCAACTCAGTCAAGATTCAATATGGTTATTATTTAGTGTGGGAAGTGCAGTATGAATATGTAATTATGCATATATTGGAGTTTATGGTTCATTATGAGTTATATTCTTGATATTGGTTACTAGTCTTTGTGTGTAATACATGTGCATTTTTGGGTTTAGACAATGCATTATGTCCTATGAAATTTACATTATGTGAATTATATTATGCATTATCAAAGGGTATTATTAGTATCTGTCATGCCATTGTGCAGAGGTATTGATTGTATTTGTTAATAGCCTTAGATTAGAAACTAAGATTCAACTTGTTGATTAAATTGATAAATATGTTATGTGATGGTAATAAGTGCATTATTTGCTTTGTCCTACGCATTATGGGTACAGTTTTATGCATTATTTGTTCTGACTGGAGCATTATTTGTTGTGATATATGTCAATCCTTGTGCTGCTCATATCATGTTGTCCTTTAATTTGGTGATAATTTTCTGATGTTTTGATTGTATTTGGTCCAAAGCAGAGAAGCAGCTTAGAGACGAGATAGACGACGCAGTGGACGACATTATACCAGTTGCGTTGGCCAAAAAACGTTGGCATTATTCTGCATTAATGCTTACCATATTTCACGTAATGTAAATGACACAGTAAATAATGCAATGTATAAACCAAATAATGCACTTATTCAGAAACGTATTATGTGCAGTACGTTTATTTATGCAGAGCATTACGTATACATACAAAGGCATTATTTACAATATATTATGCATTATGAGATTTATCATGTGTATATGGGTGAATTGGTTTTATAGTCCTGAACAGGCGTGTAATTTTTTAGTTTCTTACGTACTTTTGTATTTTGGTATATTATGTGTGTCGGCTTAAACTACTACCCTAGCAGTTAACATATCATGCATTATATATTTAATAACTTGCATTATCTATTAACAGTTGGTGCATTATGTGTATGCTTAAACTACTACCCTAGCCACGCCAAAATCTAAGCCCTTAACGGCGGACTAATACTCGAGGTCTTTCGTAGAGGTTGTCTTGCTTACACTATACCACACCCTAGCCCCCGGAATTGGGCAACCCTAGGGGTATGAATGAACCCTAAACTCCAAATAATCAAAACCAGACAAAACGGCTAAGAAGATCAATACATTGCAGTTAACATATCATGCATTAAATATTCAATACCATGCATTATCTATAAACAGTTGGTGCATTATGTGTGTCGGCTTAAACTACTACCCTAGCCACGCCAAAATCTATGCCTTTAACGGCGGACTAATACTCGAGGTCTTTCGTAGAGGTTGTGTTGCTTACACTATACCACACCCTAGCCCCTGGAATTTGGCAACCCTAGGGGAATGAATGAACCCTAAAACCTAAATAATCAAAACCAAACAAAACGGCTAAGAAGATCAATACATTATAGTTAACATATCATGCATCATATATTCAATAACATGCATTATCTATAAACAGTTGGTGCATTATGTGTGTCGGCTTAAACTACTACCCTAGCCTCGCCAAAATCTAAACCCTTAAGGACGGACTAATACTCGCGGTCTTTCGTAGAGGTTGTGTTGCTTACAATATACTCCACTCTAGCCCCCGAAATTGGGCAATCCCAGGGGAATGAATGAACCCTAAACCCCAAATAATCAAAACCAGACTAAACGACTAAAAGATCAATACATTGCAGTTAACATATCATGCATTATATATTTAATAACATGCATTATCTATAAACAATTGGTGCATTATATGTGTCAGCTTAAACTACTACCCTAGCCACGCCAAAATCTAAACCCTTAAGGACGGACTAATACTCGCGGTCTTTCGTAGAGGTTGTGTTGCTTACACTATACTACACCCTAAATGTTCATTGCATATCACATATAATGCATTATAGAAACTAAACTATGCATTATACTATACAATTTGTAGATTATGTATATCACATATAATGCATCGTCGTCTTCGTCTTCATCGAAATCTCGATCGAAAACCTTGTGTTAGACGTGAGGATTTTGATTTTTCCTCTGATAATTCCTCAGCAGATACCTCGCCACCTCCTCGACGGGCCGGTTTTGATCCATGACGGGCGCCATGTGCTCTTCGTTGATCACGCTTCTGATGCTGTTCATGTTTAACCAACCCATCCTTAACGACAATCACGCTGACCGGAGAGAATCTCACGGATCTATTTGCGCCGGTGGAGTGGTTTCCTCTTGACGACGGCGTTTTACTGAGGCAGGATCGGGAGAACGACGAAGCGGATGAGCACTTCGATGAGTTTCTGGATTTCAGCGACGGCGACACATCACCGTCGATTTTGCTCTTCTTCATGTTTCCGCCGGCGAAGAACGAGTTCAGGAATTCGGCGAGTTTGCCGCCGGGGGAAATCGGTTGCTTCACCTTCTTCAAATCGCCGTAGATTTTCCGCGCTCACAGCCGACGGCAACGTATTCGGATCAATTGTGGGAGTGGAGTGCGATATCGGAATCAGAGGCAGGAAGGAATTGAGCAATATGTTCAATCTATGAAAAGAAACGATAACCGTGAAGATCTTAATGGAGTAAATTAAGGAAGATTCCATAACTAACAAAATATTGTATTTCAATTTTGCCCTTTTCGGTTTTTATTAGAATTAAATTTAATGATTTAAGCCAATAATTTAGGCCATAGGATGTAGGAAATCAACAGCTGAGATCAAGAAGGAAATAGTAGAAAAGATGGGAAAAGGAAATGAATACATCCCTATATATATATATATATATATATATATATATATATATATATATGTGTGTGTGTGTGTGAATAAAAGATCATATAACATTCTATGTTAAAAGAATACCGAAGCAAATTTCAGTAGGGTCTATGTTAAAAGAATAGCGATGCATCTGCAGGCGATGTACCCGACCAACGGATGAACCACTGGGTTGCCGCGGCATTGCGACGCTTCACCATTTTCCTCTCCAAGATAGCTAAGGGAATTGCATCCCGGATATGAGAGACAGGAGGTAGATCAGGATTTCAACTGAGAGGTGCTCTGGCAACAATTAGCTGGTATCCAAGCTGAAATTGTTTTACCATGGATCCTTATGGGGGATTTCAACTCTATAACACTGAGTTCGGATAGAAGAGGGGGGGTGGAGAATCGATCTGGTGTTAGCCAATCATTTGTTAGATGCTTGCTTCGTCGAGATTGCTTGATCTTGGATTTCATGGTCCACGTTTCACATGGAAGCGCGGTAATCTCTATGAGCGGTTAGATAGAGGTCTTTGTAGCTCAAATTGGAGGTTGGATTTTCCCGAGGCATCCGTGACACACTTAATTCGCTATCAGTCCGATCATAGACCTTTGCTGCTTAGTTTCTTCCAGTCTACGCTTGCTAGACTGTTTCGCTTTATCAGAGCCTGGATCTCACATGAGCAGTATGATGAGTTTGTGAGATCTACCTGGAGCAGAAGTCAAAGCTTTGCGGATGATATGCAGCTATTTACAAAAAAACTCCAGATTTGGAATAAAGATGTGTTTGGCAATATTTTTCAAATAAAGAAGCAACTTTGTGCTCAAATTGCAAGCATTCAAAGAGCTTTAGAGGATCGGAGCATTCCCCGATTACTGAAACTTGAGACTGAGCTCAAACAGAAGCTGGATCTAATTCTGACGAGGGAGGAGTCACTATGGCACCAAAAATCTAGAAGTGAATGGATCCAACTGGGTGATAGAAACACATCTTTTTTCCATTTGAGGACTATCCAACGGCGTAAGCGAAATAGAGTAGAGATGCTTCAAAATGGTGATGGAAAATGGATCACGGAGCAAGAGCAGCTTCGCGAAATGGCAGTGTCCTTTTATGAGAAACTTTATAGTGAGGATAACATGCATAGGTCTTTGTATGCTATTAAGGGTGCCTTCCCCGTTGTTGATGAAAGTTTGGCTACATATATCAGTACTCGGTTTACTAATAAATAGGTTAGAGATGCACTCTTTGCTATAAAACCTTGGAAGGCGCCGGGAGTTGATGGAATACAATCAGGTTTTTACTAGAGGCATTAGGATATTGTAGGTCGAGATGTTTGTGGGGAGGTGCTTCGTATCTTGGCTGGAGGAGAGCTGGATGAGCGGATGAATAGAACTATGCTTTGCCTTATTCCTAAAGTTGAAGCCCCTAAACTCGTGGCTCGGTTTCGCCCCATCGCTTTATGTAATGTTGTGTATAAATTGGTTACAAAATCCATAGCTAGTCAGTTGAAGACCATTATGCCTGCTCTTGTGGGTCTGACACAGGTCAGTTTCGTTTTTGGGAGACACATTACAGATAATATTGTTCTAGCACAAGAGGCAGTCCATTCTATGCCGGTAAGCGAGGTGTCAAGACGTTGAAGGTGGATTAGGAGAAGGCATATGACAGAGTAAGTTGGGCTTTTCTATTTGATGCTTTGAATGAGGCAAGATTGCCACCAAGCATTATTGATGTGATCATGAATTGTGTTTCCACGAGTTCAATGCAAGTTTTATGGAACGCGAGAGGTTTATTCCGTCTAGAGGCCTTCGATGGGGATGCCCACTCTCCTCTTACTTGTTTGTTCTTTGCATGGAGAGTTTAGCACATGGCATTAGTCAAGCTATCAGGAAAGGAGTGTGGAAACCTTTCAAATTTTGTAAGAATGGACCGATACTCACTCACCTATTTTTTGCAGATGATCTCCTACTTTTTGGAGAAGCAGAGTTGATGACTGCAGAATCTATTCTACATGTTTTGGAGGACTTTTGTGATAGCTCAGGTATGAAAGTTAGTTTTGCTATAAAACATCTTTATTCTTTTCTATTGAAAGAAGAAGATTGAGGGAGATGTTGGGAGTACAAGAAGTGGACAATTTGGGTCGGTACAACAAGGTTAATAAAGAAACATATGCTTATATTCTCCAGAAGATGAAAGGAAAGATAGCTAACAGGAATGCAACTCACCTCTCTTTAGCAGGGAGAGCTACCCTAGCCCAATCTGTATTGAATACAATGCCAATTTACGTGATGCAGACATCGAATTTGCCTATAGGTTTTTGTGATGCAATGGAAAAATCAATCAGGAGATTTTTGTGGGGTCATAATCAGCGCCTAAGCAAAGTAGCTTGGAATAAGGTAAATCGACCCAAGGGTGATGGGGGACTGGGACTTCGTAATTTGCATGCGGTGAATCGGGCTTTTGGAATGAAAGCTTGTTGGGGACTCTTTAACAATCCCAACTCCTTGTGGGGAACCAAATACAAGTTTGAACCACGATCAGGCTTTGGGCCTATTGCTCCTGCGGTTTGTACACAGTTTTGGAGACTTGTCTGCAGTACATGTGGAAGAGGATATTGTGGAGTTTGGGGAAGGGTGATACAGTACAATTTTGGAACCATCGATGGGGAGTCGCCCCTATCTGCAGTGGGGACGTAACCAATCCCAGATTATCTTCTTTATAAGACGGTGAATTATTTTATCGAAAATTCAGAATGGGCTTGGTCTAAGTTTAAACATCTCTTACCTCCTGAGAAAGCTGAACAAATCGCAACAATCATCCCACCAAACTCAACAGGATGTGAGGATGAGGCTTTCTGGGGGCCATCATCGACAAGCAAGTTCTCTGTTAAAACGGCGTCTGAGGGTCTGGTGAGTGGTAAGAGAAGTTCTACATCCATGTCTTGGAAGCGAGTTTGGAACTGGTATGGGCCCCAACGAATTAAAACTTTTTTCTGGTTGTTACTAAATAATGGAATTTTGGTTAATGATGAGAGGGTTTATCTTTAGATGGGGCTGTGAATTGTGTGGTCGTCATTTAGAAACTCGAATTCATATGCTCTGTGACTGCGTTGATGCGCGGCGAACATGGATTGGACTTCTGCGGGTGGTTGGGGTGGAGTGGTTCTTTGACAATACGCTAAGCTTTGATGATTGGATACTTAGTAATGTGAGCTCTAATTTAACTATGGGGAGTGAAATGAGGTGGTGCACTATATTTGGTGTTGGATGTTGGCTCATTTGGAAAAAAAAGGTGTGGTTTTGTTATGCAGGGGGTGCAGTTGAGTTCAGACGCTGTTATTTCACATACCGTTACTATGGCTAGGAATATTCATGATGTCAAGTTGGCGGCTTCTGTTGGTGAATGAGTGACACAAAGTGCAACTTTAGTTGGTTGGACGCCACCTTCACATGGGGTTCTAAAGTTGAACACGGATGCTTCCCTAGAGCGGATATCTAGTCGTGCCTATGGCAGAGGATTGATTAGAGATGACGCAGGTAACTGGAGACATGGATTTGTGGCTAATATCGGGGTTTGTTCTATTTTGCTTGCTGAGATTTGGTATATTTTTCATGGAGTATAATTGGCTAGAAGTTTGGGTGTGCAAGTTTTGGAAGTAGAGAGTGATAGTTATGTGGCTATTGCTATGATCTTGGGAAAATTTTAAATCTCTACTAATTGTTGAGCCATAGTGTTGAGAATCCGCAAAATGCTTCAAGATTTTAAATTGGTCATGCTACGACATGTGCACAGGAAAGGGAACTTTGCTGATATGCGTATTTAGTGAACAATGGCGTTCATGTGCTGGAGTCTCCACCCACAGAGCTTAATATTTGGCTTCTACATGATAAGTTAGGTGTTTTTATATTCGTTAGTTTTTTCTCGGGTTTTGCCCGCTTTTTTCTACCAAAAAAAAATCATATAACAATAAAAAAGCTGTCACATATTTTCATCGTTACAAATTAAAAAGAGAGACTTAGTAATTGATCTATTAATTAATAACCCACTTCATACATGTTTTTGTGTCTACATATAAACCACATAGATATCTACTCATGTTAAATGGACAAGGGCCTCACATACTAACTCTATAACATGATAAACATGCTAAAAATTGAACTTAATTATGTATTCTTTTAATAACTCTAGGCCAAAAAGAAAAAAGTTGTTGTTAAACTTATTAACTACTCCCTTACCCTAATTTCCATCTATACCCAAATAGCATTGGCCTTAATGAGCAATGGCTTGAGCCTGCCTCTAATATTGAGGCTCATGACCTCGTTCGAGCCACCTACGAACTCCTTGTTTATGAACACAGCAGGCACGCTAGGGTTGCACCCCAATGCCATCAATTCCTTCTCCATCTGGTCGCCATCGGCCAGCTGGTCGAGCTCATAAACCCTAGGGTTCGCCCCGTAGCCACGTATCAACGTATCGATCGTATGCGACATGCAACAATTGCTCTTGCTGAATATCACCACTGGACCTTCACTTCCTAACTTAACAATGGTATCCATTTCTTGCAAATTAACACCTTTTTTTAATGTATATGAAGTTTGATTTGAAGTTGTGCTACATTTGATGTAGCTTAAGGTGCTATATATAGAGAGAGGAAAAGATAAAGATTTAAAAAGTTGACGTCCAATCCAGAGAATTCATGAAATATGCTGCGATTTTGCCCTTTGATATCTTTATATGATAAAGTTGGATATGTTTGAAGGTAGAGCATGAGATAAAATTTCCTTTTTCCTATTCTTTGGAATATTTTTATCACTTTTATGCTTTTGTTATTGTTTATGGCACCTGTCCTTAATATTGAATAAGACCCTCTCGTTGAGAATAATGTTTTTATGTCTTATCCCAAATATTGCAATATGATTAAGAACAAATAAGTTGTGAAAAATGTCATTAGCTTTGGAATAGAATTAAATTCTTATAATTCATATATTCTAGGTTTTAAACTTGCATGCTATATATGCTGCATTCCATTAATAAATTATATGCACTAATATATTTAATTTGGATCACTGAAACAATTTATTGTATATCATGATTTTTTTTGGCAGCGGTGGTATATATGAATTTTATTACTTTATCTGTCCATGAATTAATTTGGAACGTCTGCAATTTACAAACTTAATTTT
The DNA here is from genome assembly GCF_004379255.2 of Salvia splendens. Taxonomy (NCBI): domain Eukaryota; kingdom Viridiplantae; phylum Streptophyta; class Magnoliopsida; order Lamiales; family Lamiaceae; genus Salvia; species Salvia splendens. The sequence continues at coordinate 20,571,326 of NC_056047.1, read as the reverse complement.
TTAAAATTTTAGCAAATAATGACTCACATACTACTAAATCACTATACTAATATTTTATTATAAAATTAATGCATAAAGTAGGACCTACACTTTGCTAACCTTTTCTTCTTATTTTTCTTCATAAAATTAAATAATTTCATAATATCTCGAATCGAATCAAAATGAGTATTTAAATCATAAATGGATAGAGTATTATCAAGATATTTATTAATTTTGAGATCACTAAACAAAATATGAGGCACAAAAAAAGTGGACTAGAAAATTTCAATATCAACAAAAATAAAAGTCCACCCACATTAAAGAATAAACTTTTAATTGAAAAATACTCCCTCCGTTCCAATTAAGTTGAGTCAAAACTTTTGGACACGGAGATTAAGAAATTGTGTTAAAAAGTATGAGAAATGAATAACATAATAGAAATAAAGAGAGAGTAAAGTAAATTATAGAATAAAATAAGAGTTATTGGATGTTTTGTTTTTTGTTAAAAAAGAAAATGACTCAATTCAGTTGGGACATCCCAAAATGAAATTCGAGTAGAACACTAGAACTTAGTTGGGAAGGAGTGAGTTGAATTGAAGACGACTTGACAATATCAATATCCACAATAAAATCCAAAGTAAACATAAAAACATCTTTATATCGAACAATACAACCTGATACTACCAGTTTATCACTGGATACAAAACATTAAACAATATACCACTATAAATATATCCCATATCATTCGATACTAAAAGTGTCCACTATAAGGCGGACAACTCCAATAGCCCCGCCGCCCCTTTTTTGTCCACAGTCCTAATTTTTTTGTCCGCGCCCAAAAAAAGGTTTCCGCCACTCTAGGCGGACACTTCCAATAGCCCAAATTTTTTTCATTTATTTTAATTCAATTATAATTAAAATTATCGGACTATACGTAATTAGAAAAAAAAATGGCTATAAGTGAAGAAATTAAAATTAAACACTACATTTTCGTCGTATTAAAGTACTGGAAAAATTATACAACGAAATATTAATCTATTGAACATCACGATGGTGTTCACACTGCGCCGCCACCTCCCCTGCGTGCTCAAACTTCTTCAATCAAATCGGCCTGGAGTGCGGTACGTCCATCCTCCGCGTAGGCGTCGTTCTGCACCTCTTGAATCAGATAATTCTACGCCTCATTCCACAAATCGTCCATTTTAAATACCAATGGAATCCACAAATTTTAGTGAGAGAAAGTATGAGTGAAGAATTGGAATGGTGTAAAAATAATGAGTGAAATGGGGTGTATTTATAGGTAAATTAAATTGAATTTACAAAAAAACAAAAAATAAAAAATCGTCCGTCCCGTCCCGTCCCGCCCCGCCGCAAACCGCCCCCACTATAGGCCAGCGCGTCCTCGCACATTTCTCGCCGAAAGGCCTTCCGCCCCCTTTTTTTGTCTGCTTCGGGGCGGACGTCCCGCCCACTGTAAACCCCCCGCCTTCGCCCCCGCCGGGGCAGCCGGCACGCCTATACTATAGTGGACACTCTAAGAAGCAACTACAAAAGTAAAAACAAACAGATCGAAAAAGTTGTGATGCTAAGGTTTATCTTATTTTGTTGATATCCAATGAAAATTATACTCGAATAAAAACAAAAAATTCGGAAAATGAAATGACTCTCGTTATATTCTTTCAAATATGACTCTTGGCAAATCGAAAAACAAGAAATAGCATGTCCTTCCGTACGTACTTTAACAAGTACTACAAAATCCAAATTAGTTTTTGTAATATCTATTTTTACTTCAAATTCATTAGTTTTTTTTTTTTTTAGTTGAGGGACAATGTAAGTTCATTATTTTCGTGAAATGTTACGCGATGAAATGTTACGCGAATGAAAAAAATTATTATTGTTACTATTTAAAAAAAAATTATTGTGTGAGATCATCTCAAACAAATATCCTTGACCTTTGGGGTTGTGTTGAGACATGTGTAATGAAAGAGATATATTCCCTTGTACGGAATTTATAAAATCAATTGACAGCATATCTTCTTACCTTCAAGAATTGGACGGCAAATTTGCAAGATATGAAGAATTTTCCAGCAAGATTCGATTCCATCGACATTTCAACTACCAAACAGAAGAGACATGAAACCGGGTCGGGTCGGGTCGGGTCGGGCCGGGCCGGGCCGGGCCGGTTTAGACACGTGTGATCCGACAAAACTGTAGCTGGATCAAATGATATTTACATGAGCCCACTATTTTTGCCTTTGATAAAAAAAACAACTCATGCATATATATGGCTGAATTCACTCAGCCAGCATTCTCAATTGCTTCAATGCATTCAATAACCGTTGCGTTTTTCGACATTGCTGCCATCAGAGCTTCGTGCAGAGCTCCATTGTTTTTTATCAAAGATGCAGCAAACAAAACCTGCACAATATGCATATAAATCCACTCAGGGGAGAAATTCAATGGGAAATTATTATGTATATGTCATAAAGTGTCGATGAAGAGGGGACATTACCGCCCATCGGGTGAGGTTTTGCTGCTGGTCTCGGCTCAGCTGTGGCTTAGACCTGTTTATAAACCTCTGCCGGAACAAAACCCAAAAAACAGACCATTGATAATGCGTTAGCTAGATTTTGGCGTAGGGTGATTCGTTTGTATCTTGTTTTGTGCGTTTTGAGGTGGGCTGTCGAACCTGCAGGGAGAAAAGATCAGCTGACTGTCCGACCACTTTGTCGTATTGCAGACCTTCTGCAGCCAGTCCGGCCATTGCTACTATGGCCAACCTTAAGAGGAGTGGAGAAAAATGTAGATTCTTGTTAAGTTTTAAACATGATAGGTTTGAGAAATAAGACATAAGAAATGGATCAAAATGTAGGTGAAAATGAGTAGTGTAGAAAAATAGGTTACCGGTCTAGTTCCTTGGCATCGAGCTGTCCACTGTAAATGAGCTTTTCAAGCTTCTCATTGATGAGATTGACGTTCTCTTTCCCGATGTCCAGAGAATACCCGAGGATGGGAAGACCGAGTAAGTATGCAACTGCACATACGAAAGCCCGTATTAAATGGATGAAGTCACAGCTGAACTCATATATGCAAACGCTGTCAATGTCTATGTATGTTTGTGTGTTGTGTCTACAAATTATTTACTTCAGCTAAATGTCTGTTACCTAAGAAATGAGCTGCTTCATGTCTAGCAATCCTCTCCTTGTAATCTGGGAAGAATGAAGAAAATCCTCCAATTGCAGCCTGAAGCAGCCTATGTAAACACAACGGAGGTGAAAGTAAAGACAGGCAAAACTTCTAGCAAAGCTTCTTCATTTCACAGTTTAATAGTATGATACGTATATTCTTGTGAAATAGCAAGATGTTCGACTACGTACCCTGGGGAAATACTCCCTATCGCGAGAACTACCAAAGAAATGCTCCCGATCAAGTATGGCACAAAGAAGCCCCAGTCCTAAGAATCAAGTGAGTCAGTTGCATACCAAAAATGTCAACAAACCTCAAAGTTATGATTCAAATGTTTAATCTCCTACAAAATGCATATGATCGGAAGATCATGTCAAACCCGAGAAACACAAACAAACAAACGAACAAATGAACAAAAATATTGGTTGTATGGGAAGGTTTGTAGAAGCTACCCCAGGAAGCTGGCCAGCAAGAATACCCAAAAATCCAGTTGAGCCAACGACAGTAAAGAGAAAAGCTGCCTGCATCACTGAACAAAATCAACTCAAGATACATGTAGAAAGTCCATTCCGAGCTTTGATAATTGAGACAGAAACCAATTAAACGGTTATACTTCAAGAAACAGAACAAGGCACAAGTTCCATTGAACTTACGTCGTTTCTGGTGCTAGGTATAGCAAGATTTTCCGCATTCTTCAGTCCTAAAGTTGTCAGCTCGCGCAGCGATGTCTATGATGAAAATGTTAAGCCATCAATAGTCTGACCACCAATTTGCACGTCCTTATGATATTTTTAAGAAGGAAAATCAAAACCAATTACTGAGAGTGGTTTCAGAGACTCACTGTACGACGCGATATATATGGCTGAGAACTCCATTTTTTGGCCCAACCAACTTCCCTCAACTGATCAAGTGCCTCTCTCACTCCATCACTATCTTTCTGCCATGAACCACACCATTATATTACAAAATATTCAATAAACCATATATGTATAAACTCACACAGAAAATTTTCACTTCTTGCACTGTATCACAGATCACATTGCTCAATCCTAGAAAACGAAAATCTGCCACTACAATCAATCTCTATATGACTATTGATCTACAGATTTTGATTTCATAGTTCAATTAACATTTTTTTTATGGCCTAAACAATAATTTTGAATCCATCATCAACATTTTATTACTAATTTCAATCTACTGAAGTTTGAATTCGAGTAATGTGTTTAAACGCTTGGCACTTAAACCTAAACGGCTAAACGAAAAAGCAAAATGCTTGTATCGAGAAATCAAAAAACAGAAAAATAAATCAAAGAATTTGAAATCGGAGAGTCGAACAATTAACCAGCCCATACACAAATCGGTTTATCAAAAGGCAACATAGAAGAAAAAGGAAAGGAACCTTAGCAATGGCGGATTCGAGAGAGGAAAAATCGATACCAGGAGCAGTTGACGAGGAAGCTCGGACTAGAAATCGACCGGATCTCGACAGCGATTCCGGATTGAATTTGTAGAGAGAGATTGCGAAGGATGAGAGAGAATGAGACATGGCTGCTCTCTCTCTCTCTCTATCACTCAAATCCAGTTATGCTAACAGATAAGCCTTGGCGCCATTTTGCTGTACCGTTGGCGTAATTTACATCACTTCTCTCAAATTCATAACTATCACATTAATTATAAACAATTAATTTCCCTTTTTCATGTATATAAACAATTGATCATGCAAATAATTGTTGAATTCAGTACTTATGCATTGCTGAATGAGATTAAATTAAAAAAATTCGTTTAAAATAATTTTTTTTCAAACAAATGTTTATTATTTAATAAAAGAATAAATATATATATAGTACATGTACATAATAACTTTAATTTTTAGATTTAATTTGAATTAAATTATGAAATAATTTTATTATTAGTCATATTATTCTGTAGCAATAAAAAAAGAACTACTATGCAAATTTTTGTAAATTTTAACATGATTTTGAGCTTGATTTGAATTAATTTTACAATATTTAGTAAAAAATTAGTTTTTTTTTTTATCTTAAGTATGCAAATGTAAGTTAAAATTTCATTTTTTTTTTCTAAATTGTTGCAAAATGATTAGTATGTAATTTATTTTAACTGGTGTTTAATTGGTTGAGAACAGAATAATTATCAACTGCTTGTAGATCTTGCATTTGTTTCAAGCTAAACATCTTGATGCAATAAAAGTTTCCAATTTTTGTTGTGTTTATTAAGGTATTTCACACCAGCATCTTTCTTCATGTATAAATTTGAAAAGAGAATGAATTTCAGTTATTGCTCATATAGTGTGAATAGTTATTTTATTGCAGTATTTGCAGAAAAGTTACTAACATATTGAGATCAGAATTCTGCAAAATTTAATGAAAAATACAAGTTTATAACAACTACCAAGGGAAAACAATACCAACTTAAAAGTCACTACAACAAACATGAACAAAACCCTAATTGATGGAGCCAAAGGTCTCCCCCATTTATTCATGCCATGTCTAGCAACTGAAAAATCGACACAACATTCGCTCACGTAATAATATACAACATTCAACGACGATAACTTCTTGCTTATCTCATCAAGAAATGCTCAATTTGTATAAGCGCCTGTAAACGAGCATCGCTTCATGTTAGCCACGTGTTTATTAAACAAGCAAGATAAAGCCAGGGCGAATATAGTAGAGGGAGAAGGGGGACAGACCTCGATGGCAATTGCAGTTGGAGAAATGTCGGATACATCTTCATATCCAAGTTTGGCCGCCATGTCTGTTTATAACATGCACGTTGTCAAAACCTGGCACATTTCGTGGAACATGAAATATCAAACGAGAAGAATGAGAGCTTACTTTCAAGAGAGACTCTCACATCAGCATTGGCATACGCTTCACCCCTGTGTTCGAAGAGGGTAGATAATAGCTTCATGGTCTACACAAAATCATGAGTGGATTGTGACGCGTTTCAGTTATTTGACACGTTTCTATGAAATCGACAAAAGTGATACCCTACCTTAGTGTAAGGATCTCCATCTCCATGATTCAACAGGGGACGAGAACCAGTTCCAACAGCTACAATTCTACGAGCTAAGGCTTCCAAAGGCACGTCCAGCCAAATGCTGATACCCTTTCTCATGTGTCTCCTAGCATACAGAAGCAAAGACTATTTAGCATTACGAACCATATCCAATAGACCGAGCAAAAACAAGGACTAAAAAAATCTAGAGCTTCACGTATTATTACCAATTGACTGGCCGTACAACTGCACCTCCGCCTGTTGAAACGACTAATTGATGCATCGAAGACAACTTCTTCAGCACTTCAGTCTTAAAATAAAAAATTTGACACAAGACGAGAGAGCATTTTGGGGGAATTAAATAGATGGATTATCAAGTGTTGAAAGAAGACGATAAACAAAATCTCGAGTCATTTATTGTATGAGGACCTGGAAACAGCCCAATTTATAGTAGGGAAAGATAACGGTTTAGTGCTGGCTAACCTCATTATCTCTAAAGAAGCTCTCCCCGTGTATCTTGAATATATCGGCCACAGTACTTCCACCAACAGCATCCTCTATCAGTGCATCACTGAAACGATAATAATATTGAAGTTCAGAATTAAGTATGGCATGATATGCAGTATGGGTTGCCGAATAAAGACGAGAAACAAATTATAAGAGGAGCTAACCAGTCAAGAAAGGAATATCGAAGGGCTTCTGACAAAACCCTTCCCACCGTTGTTTTCCCAGATCCCATCATTCCTGTAACATTGAAAAAAACTCAATCGAAATGCAAATGGACTAAAGAAGCTGAAATGTTTTTTTTCAAATATCTTATGTGTTTACCGACCAACAAGATATAAGGAACGCCCATCTAGATTTGGTTCAACCTCTTCGGCTTTACTCTGCCACAGCAGTATAACTGAATCAATATCCAATTCAGAAGTTCCAAGTATCGAGAAAACGCCGCATTTTTAAAGCTGAATCTATTTGCATACAGCTCTAGGCAGTGGTTTCCCACTAAAGTGGCTTCGTGCATTCGCACATTAGTAAATGAAATGCAAGAACTTGCCTTTATGATTTCTGATTCATCAAGGAAGGCTGGAGAACTTTGAGATTCCAGCACCGAAGCTAAAAACAGAGAACACTGTAAGATTTTAGTGCGTAGTCAATGTATGAGGATTGAGAAATTAATTTCTAATTTCTTTGTTTCTTATTATAATTTGAACCATAGAAAAAAGACACTGAACTTCTTATGAAATGTCAAACGAGCACTCCAACAACGGAGAGAGACTAGAGAGAGGCTATTATACACATATGCACACATGGAGAGATAGGATATATAGAATGATTCCCGGATTCAACAATGCGTTTCTGTAATCAATGGTATGGATGAATTGTCAACATTTTTAAGGGCCATTTACTAGTACGAAAAAAGTAATCTACATTGGTAAGTGAAGGAAGCAGAAAATTCCTGTAGTGGGGTGTCGAGCACTGAATTTTAAATTAAAAAAGTTGCTAAACAGAACTTCCAAGGCGTTAGATTCTTTTTGTTCGTGGTAATTACAATTTTAATAATTAGATACTTGCACAAATCATAACAATATCTTGGCACGAAAGAGTTAAGTTCTACCTACCTTTATGGTTTTCAGAAACACACGACACCTTCAAAGCCACAAATCCATGGAATCGCTCTTTAGCACGTGAACAACGAGTAACTGGCATATGATACAGCCGTTGCCCCCCATACTTTCGGAAGAGCTGCAACGAACCAGACGGCTTTCTTGCAGTCTTTTCCGTGCTTACCCAATTGGGTAATTGCAAGCCTGATGAAACTCTAGCCTCCATGATCTATCACTCCCTCTCCCAAAACAATCAAATCACAGTCCCAAGAAAATGAAGCCCCTAACAAAATTTGAGCTATTCTTCAAATGATAAAAAGCTCAATCCTATTAAACCAAATTTCAGCTGATATTCTGCAAATGACATAAACTTTAATCAGAAACATCACCTTAATATAAATACCTAAACTAAAAATCCTAAAATAATCCAATCCCCAGCATCCAATTTCAAGAAATTCGTGCAAAATAAACCATAAATCTTCATATAACCGAAATGTTACAAACTTCAATCTGAAATCTCACCTTCACAGTAATAAATAACCTAAAACCCCCAAAAAAGGTTCAGCCTTTTGCATCCAATTTCAATAAATTCACTCAAAAAAAACCATAAAACTTCATATAATCGAGATTTTGAGGAAGCTAAAAAAACTCATGTGACAAACAACATCAGAAATCGAAAATAGACAGAGGCCACCTACCAATTTTTGCCTTGAAATAGCGGTGAATGAATATAAACAATAGATATAAGTGAATGAATTGAAGAAGGGATGAAAATAAGAGTGTAAAATAATGTTTTACCTACCAGAAAATGAGACGATGGTTGTAGTTGAGAAGCTTGAGATGAGAATTGGGGTAGGTGGCATCAGAAAATTTATCAAACTTTTGAAATGGAGTTGTATTTATATATTCCTCCATCAATAATCAAATTTCACGTGTGGAGGAAAAAAGAAAAAAAAAATATCACGTGTGTCATTTCCTCTTTCTTCACTTCACTTTAATTTAATTAATTATTTATTTAATTATGCTATAATTTAATTAATTATTTATGCTATAATTTAATTAATTATTTATTTTTAACTTATTTTATGTTAATAATTATAATTATGTTGATTATTTCTTGAGTATATATTCCCACATTTCCCAAGCATAGATATACTCAGTGGGGTGCGTTATAATGCTAACTTTTCTTAAATTGCTAACTTACTAACTCATCAACGTAGTATATTAAAAATGTCAACACGATCATATTAAAATGTCAACACATATTTGTGTTGACATTTTAATAAAATAAGTTGACATTTAAATACTATGTGTTGACATTTTAATAAAATGCGTTGACATTTAAATACTAATGTCAATACAATGTATTAAAATATCAACTTAAGTTTATGTTGACATTTCATTATTATCATGTTGACATTTTTAATACATTACATTGATGAATTAGCAAATTAATAATTTTAAAAAAGTTAACAACATATCACACCACTATACTCAGTTGTCACAAGATTTTACAATATTGTTTAAAAGAATCAAAAATAAAGAGAAAACAAATAGTTAAATAGTACTAGAAAAAAAATTAATTTAATTAATGATGAAGAGAGAAGATATAGTTAAATTTATTAATGGTAGTTTACATTTTTAAAAACAAGAAATGTGATATTTATTATGGGTTAAACAAAAAAGAAAGTGTTGTTAGTTGTTTTGAGACGGGGAAATAATTTTTAAGTTTCCATTGTAAATAAATGTTAATTAGAAGCTACTAAATGTAATTCGTATTTTATAAATAACACTCTCCATGTCCCTGAAAATATGTCACATTTTGCTTTTGCACTCGTTTTTTGAAAAATGATAATAAATAGCTAAAGTGGAGAAAATGTAAAGTAAAGGAGAGAATAACGTAGATGAGAGTCTTGTTTACATTATTATCATTTTTACTTTACTCTCTATCCACTTTAACTATTTATTACTATCATTTTTCTAAAATGGGTGCAGAAAATGAAATGTGACAAATTTTTAGGAAAAGAGTAATAAATCTAACAACGAAACGCATTCGACACAAAAAGGTGGGAGTTAAAATCCAATTTAATTCCCATCTTTTGGACCTCAACCTATACCCTTTTTTTCCATTTTCTATTGTACTCCTATCTAATTTTGTTTGCATCCCATGAAGATGAATATTCACTTGTTAAGTGAATGTTATCCTTTCGTTATTTAATAATATAAAATTTGAATATGAGTTTTAATGTTAAATTGATAAAATAAAAGAGATATTAAAAGCGATTAGCCCACCTTATTACAATGAAAATAGATCAAAAATAGAATTACTTTGTTATGTGCATGCGTCTCACAACATGGAATAAAAGAGTTGGTTAATTCGGTTATTGCATGAGGGTGCATGTGGAATTCTTCGCATAAGATCAAGGCTCGAGGGATGCAGTTAGATATGTCAGATATATAAGTTGATATCGGATAACTGAGTGAGAGTATGACAGCTGCATTCATTCAACACACAAGAAAAGCCAGAGAGAAATAGAGCGAGTGAAGATCCTCAATCAGAGAAGGATTAGAGGAGCATCGATCTTGAGAGTATCGATTGGAGTCGTTCGAGCACTGGTTGTTCGCATCAATTGGTTGGTTAGTTGCTGTGTTTCTGCTAGATCAACATCAGATTGCGAGGTTAAGTGTTCTTGTATTGAATCTTGTGTATGTGCGATCTTTGTAACTTCGATCTTCTTCATCAATAAAGGTTTACTAGAGTTCTCCCATGGACGTAGATCATTTCGATCGAACCACGTTAAATCGCTGTGTGGATTGTAGTTTCTTGTATTGTGTTATCAGCATTTGTGTTGGGTTCATATTCGCACGTTGACATTACAAATTGGCGCCGTCTGTGGGAACTAGAGGTGCGAAGTTGACAACCATGGCTGCAGCGAGGTTTGATTTCGAGAAATTCTCTGGTAAAAATGATTTTGGATTATGGAAGGTGAAGATGAAGGCCATGCTTATACAGCAAGGCCTATGGGAAGCGATGAAGTACAAAGCTCCAGACAAGGAAGCAGACACAGGCGACAAATAAGAGATCAAGAAACTTGATCTGATGGAAAGAGCCCATAGCGCTATCATGCTGAGTTTGGGAGATCGAGTGTTGAGGGAGGTTTGCAAAGAAAAAACTCCTTCCGATGTCTGGAACAAATTGGAGTCGGTCTATATGACAAAATCCCTCGCTAATAGACTGTTCTTGAAGTAGAGATTGTACTCTATTAAGTTTTTTGAGGGAAAACCGATCATGGACCAGCTAGATGAGTTTGTAAAGGCTGTGGATGATCTCGAGTCTGTGGATGGAGATCTAAAGGATGAGGATAAAGCGATCATGTTGCTGAATGCCCTTCCAAAGAGCTTTGATCAGCTCAAGGATGCAATTCTATACGGGAGGGATTCCTCACTCACATATGAGGAAGTTCTCACTGCATTGAAGGCTAAAGATTTTCATAAATCCTCCACTTCATGAACTGTGGATCAAGCTGGTGAGGCCATGGTTACTAAGTTTGCTGAAAAAAAAGGGCTTCAAGAAAAAGTGGAATAAAAAGGGCAAGAATGAAAAGAAAGAAGAGAAAGAGACCAGATCATGTCACTACTGTAAGAAGCCGGGACACCTCAAGAAGAACTGTTATTCTTGGAAAAGAAAGAAGGATGAGGAGGCTGAAGGGCAGAACATAGCTGATATTGCTCAAGAGGTTGAAACTGCACACGCATTGATATTGCAGATGCAGATATAGGTAAGCAATGGATAATGGATAGTGCATGTAGTTTTCACATGTGTCCCAAACTGGATTGGTTTCAGAGCATAGAGCAATCAAATGGTTCTGTGTTGCTTGGAAATAACTAGATTTGTAAGATTAAGGGAATGGGAAATGTGAAGCTCAGAATGAAGAATGGGTCAACAATTATTCTCACAGAAGTCAGATATATCCCTGACATTAAGAGGAATCTGATCTCATTGGGAGCACTTGAATCAAAAGGATACTCATTCTGCTCTTCAGATGGAGAATTGAGAGTGTTGAAGGGATCAGAGGTGATAATGACAGCAAGAAGATTCAACAGCCTTCATTATCTGCAGGCAGAGGTGGTAATTGATCAGCTTAACACCACAAGCAAGATAGATGCAAATATCTGGCATCTCAGATTGGGTCATGTGTCCATAGATGGTGTCAATCAACTTATCAAGAATGGGGTGATAGAAGCTGACAAGAAATTGGAGTCCAGAGAATGTGAGGCCTGTGTACTTGGTAAAAGTAAGAAGCAAGTATACCCAGCTGGAAAACACACTTCAACATCAGTTCTTGATTATGCACATAATGATGTGTGGGGACCAGCACAAGTCATATCAGTGGGAGGATGCAGATATTTCCTGACTGTGGTGGATGCTTACTCAAGGAAGATTTGGTTGTACACAATGAAAGACAAATCCGAGGCTTTCAACAAGTTTAGGGAATGGTGCAGAGAAGTTGAGGTTGAGAAAGGGTCATCATTGAAGTGTTTAAGTACTGATAATGGTGTTCCCAATAACCCACAACAAAATGGTGTGGCTGAAAGGGCTAATAGAACAATCCTTGAGAGAGTGAGGTGCATGTTAATTTCATCGGGAATGCCTCATAAATTCTGGGGAGAGGCTGCCTCCACTGCGGTTGCATTGATCAACAAGTGTCCAACCGCTGCTGCTAAAAATCAGACTCCAGATTATAGATGGTATGGTCATCATGGAAACTATGCTATGCTGAGACCTTTTGGTTGTAGAGCCTATTCTCACATCAAGCAAGGAAAGCTACAACCAAGGGCACTGAAGTGTGTACTTCTTGGATATCAAAAAGGTGTAAAAGGATATAGGTTGTGGTCTCAGGAGCCTGGGAATCAGAAGGTAATAATAAGCAGGGATGTCATATTCAGAGAACTGGAAATGCCTTACAAGGAGCATAGTGAAGGTGCAAAAACAAAGACACTAGACACTCAAGTTGAGGTGGAGTTTCTGGACAGAACTGAAGCCCAGAAACTTGATGATAGTTCAGATTCTTCAGAGAAAGAAGATCAAGTTCATGAGATTAGTGATGATGAGAATGAAGTCACGAATGAAGGTGGAGTCTCTACTGATGATAATCTCCAAGGCTACATGCTGGCCAGGGATAGAGAAAGAAGAACAAATATCAGGAAACCAGCAAGATATAGCAATGCAAGTCTGGTGTACTATGCATTCTGTGCAGCAGAGGACATTGAGTCTACTGAACCAGGAACTTACAAGGAGGCTGTGAAATCCAGAGAAAGAGATAAGTGGATAAGAGCAATGAATGAAGAAATTGAATCCTTACTCAAGAACAAGACATGGATCCTTGTAACAAGAAAAAGGCTGCAGAAACTGATTGGATGCAAGTGGATCTTTAAGAAAAAGATTGAAGCATCTAATGGGGATAAAATAAGGTATAAAGCCAGGTTAGTGGCTAAAGGATACAACCAGAGAGAAGGAGTGGACTACAATGAAGTGTTCAGTCCAGTTGTGAAGCATAGTTCAATAAGAATGCTCATGGCTTTGGTGGCCAAAAATGACTGAGAATTACATCAAATGTATGTAAAGACGGCCTTCTTACATGGTGAGCTTGAGGAGAGTATATTCATGGAACAACCAGAGGGGTTTGTGAAGCCAGGGGATGAAGATAAGGTATGCTTGCTCAAGAGAAGCTTATATGGCCTCAAGCAGTCAAGTAGACAGTGGAATCTGCAGTTTGATCAACACATGAAGCAGATTGGTTTTGAAAGCTCCAAGTATGATAGCTGCGTGTGCATTAAGAAAAGGGATGGAAGATCAGTAGTTTTCTTTTTCTTGTACGTGGATGACATGTTAGTCACTGGATCAGACATCAATGAAATTCAGAAAGTGAAAAATGACCTCAAATGCAGATTTGAAATGAAGGATTTGGGGGAAGCTAAAAGAATTCTGGGCATTGATATCATAAGAGACAGAAAGAGAAGGGTGTTATGGCTGAGTCAGCAGCATTATATAGAGAAATTGATCAGCAAATACCAAATGAATGAATCGAGAACAGTTTCAACTCCTTTAGGGCAGCAGTTTCAGTTATCTGCAAGTCAAGGGCCAAAGTCTGAGGAGGAATAGAAGGAAATGAGGAACATTCCATTTGCAAACATTATTGGAAGTGTTATGTATGTAATGATCTACACCAGGCCGGACTTAGCCCATGCTGTGAGCATTACAAGTAGATATATGAGCAATCTTGGGAAGGCTCACTGGCAGGCCCTTAAATGGATGTTGAGATACTTGAGAGGAAGCTCTGACTATGGGATCATGTACAGGGGTTTTGGAGATCGAACTAAGGACATTATTGAAGGGTTTTGTGATTCGGATTATACCTCCAACAAGGACAACAGAAAATCACAAACAGGGTATGTCTTCAATTTGTTTGGATCTGCTGTGTCATGGAAATCGAACCTGCAATCAGTGGTGGCTTTATCAACCACGGAAGCTGAATACATAGCTCTTACTGATGCTGTGAAGGAAAGTTTTTGGGTAAGAGGAATGCTGAAGGACTTAGGAGAAGAGCAGGAAAGGGTTGTGGTGAACTGTGACAGTAGCAGTGCAATTTGTCTATCCAAGCACCAAATTTTCATGATATAAGCAAGCACATAGATGTGTGGTTGCATTTTATACGAGATGAAGTGAAGAAAGGTGTTGTAGAGATCAAGAAGATAAGAACTGAGCACAATCCTGGAGATGCTCTGACTAAGGTGATTCCAGCTTCAAAATTTGCCTATTGTTTGGAGTTGGTGAACGTTGGGAAGAAATAAAGTGAGTGGGTGTTGGAGAACTAGGACAGTGAGTGTTGATGTTGGAGACGAGGTGGAGATTTGTTATGTGCATGCGTCTCACAACATGGAATAAAAGAGTTGGTTAATTCGGTTATAGCATGAGGGTGCATGTGGAATTCTTCGCATAAGATCAAGGCTCGAGGGATTCAGTTAGATATGTCACTTATATAAGTTGATATCGGATAACTGAGTGAGAGTATGACAGCTGCATTCATTCAACACACAAGAAAAGCCAGAGAAAAATAGAGCGAGTGAAGATCCTCAATCAGAGAAGGATTACAGGAGCATCGATCTTGAGAGTATCGATTGGAGTCGTTCGAGCTCTGGTTGTTCGCATCAATTGGTTGGTTAGCTGCTGTGTTTCTGCTAGATCAACATCAGATTGCGAGGTTAAGTGTTCTTGTATTGAATCTTGTGTATGTGCGATCTTTGTAACTTCGATCTTCTTCATCAATAAAGGTTTACTAGAGTTCTCCCATGGACGTAGATCATTTCGATCAAACCACGTTAAATCGCTGTGTGGATTGTAGTTTCTTGCATTGTGTTATCAGCATTTGTGTTGGGTTCATATTCGCACGTTGACATTACAAATTGGCGCCGTCTCTGGGAACTAGAGGTGCGAAGTTGACAACCATGGCTGCAGCGAGGTTTGATTTCGAGAAATTCTCTGGTAAAAATGATTTTGGATTATGGAAGGTGAAGATGAAGGCCATGCTTATACAGCAAGGCCTATGGGAAGCGATGAAGTACAAAGCTCCAGACAAGGAAGCAGACACAGGCGACAAATAAGAGATCAAGAAACTTGATCTGATGGAAAGAGCCCATAGCGCTATCATGCTGAGTTTGGGAGATCGAGTGTTGAGGGAGGTTTGCAAAGAAAAAACTCCTTCCGATGTCTGGAACAAATTGGAGTCGGTCTATATGACAAAGTCCCTCGCTAATAGACTGTTCTTGAAGTAGAGATTGTACTCTATTAAGTTTTTTGAGGGAAAACCGATCATGGACCAGCTAGATGAGTTTGTAAAGGCTGTGGATGATCTCGAGTCTGTGGATGGAGATCTAAAGGATGAGGATAAAGCGATCATGTTGCTGAATGCCCTTCCAAAGAGCTTTGATCAGCTCAAGGATGCAATTCTGTACGGGAGGGATTCCTCACTCACATATGAGGAAGTTCTCACTGCATTGAAGGCTAAAGATTTTCATAAATCCTCCACTTCATGAACTGTGGATCAAGCTGGTGAGGCCATGGTTACTAAGTTTGCTGAAAAAAAGGGCTTCAAGAAAAAGTGGAATAAAAAGGGCAAGAATGAAAAGAAAGAAGAGAAAGAGACCAGATCATGTCACTACTGTAAGAAGCTGGGACACCTCAAGAAGAACTGTTATTCTTGGAAAAGAAAGAAGGATGAGGAGGCTGAAGGGCAGAACATAGCTGATATTGCTCAAGAGGTTGAAACTGCACACGCATTGATATTGCAGATGCAGATATAGGTAAGCAATGGATAATGGATAGTGCATGTAGTTTTCACATGTGTCCCAAACTGGATTGGTTTCAGAGCATAGAGCAATCAAATGGTTCTGTGTTGCTTGGAAATAACTAGATTTGTAAGATTAAGGGAATGGGAAATGTGAAGCTCAGAATGAAGAATGGGTCAACAATTATTCTCACAGAAGTCAGATATATCCCTGACATTAAGAGGAATCTGATCTCATTGGGAGCACTTGAATCAAAAGGATACTCATTCTGCTCTTCAGATGGAGAATTGAGAGTGTTGAAGGGATCAGAGGTGATAATGACAGCAAGAAGATTCAACAGCCTTCATTATCTGCAGGCAGAGGTGGTAATTGATCAGCTTAACACCACAAGCAAGATAGATGCAAATATCTGGCATCTCAGATTGGGTCATGTGTCCATAGATGGTGTCAATCAACTTATCAAGAATGGGGTGATAGAAGCTGACAAGAAATTGGAGTCCAGAGAATGTGAGGCCTGTGTACTTGGTAAAAGCAAGAAGCAAGTATACCCAGCTGGAAAACACACTTCAACATCAGTTCTTGATTATGCACATAATGATGTGTGGGGACCAGCACAAGTTATATCAGTGGGAGGATGCAGATATTTCCTGACTGTGGTGGATGATTACTCAAGGAAGATTTGGTTGTTGATAAGTCGCATTCTATGCCTTGGTTACTGGTCAGTATAAGGTGCTTTATTGGATAATATTTGCAAAATAATTGTTAAAGTGTGCAGGTTGAAGTACTAAATCAGGAGGGAAGGTTCAGAAGGAATTCGAGTGAAAAAGCTGCGAACAGTGTGCAAACTGGTCAGTATGAGCAGAAAATACGCAAACTGGTCAGGATGGATGCTACAGAGCTGGACACGAGAAGGAAGGACTTGCTTGGAATAATCACCTATATAAAGAAGGGCAAAATTGTCATTCCACATGAAGAGAAAGCTCTAGAAATTAGGGCAAGCCACCCTATAAATAGGAGCTGAACATAAAGAAAATAGGGAATGGACACACCACTTCACTTAGGACTTATCATCACTACTACACTTTTGAGGAGAATAGCTCCACTAGCTTTTAGTTCCATCTAAATCCAGCAGCCTGACTTGAAGATTCCGGCCACCTGCCGGCGAGGAGCATCATGCCTGATTTATTCCAGCCGCCGTAGTTCCAGAAATTCCTCCAGTTTCAGTTTCCGATGAGCCAAACAATCTTTTACTTGCTTTGTTTTTAAGATTTCTTAGTTTAAGTACTTGTTTTTGCTTGCCTTTGATTTGGATTCCAGTAGCTACTTAGTTGGAATATCTTTTGGGTGATAATCTTGAATGCAATGAAGTTTATTGTGGTTTTATTTTGTGTTTCAGCTTGCTTATTATTTCTTTCTGCCAAGTAGCTAGATCTGGTAGTTTTACGTTGATTTCCGTGGTTTAAGTGCTTGAATCTGCTTTGCTTAGTTAGATCTAGGTTTTCTTGGAGTGTTTACAAGTTTTAATCGAGTTAAGTTTCTAAAAAATGCATGGGAATCGTTTCTGCTTGCTTCTGTCACCTTGTCTCGCTGACCAGTTTGCGTAGATCTCAATTTTCTTAGCTTTCGTTCTCGATTTCAAGTTAAATATTGCATTTACGAATTTTCAAGCTTGATCATTCATCAATGGAGTTTTTTAGATCTTGTTGTTTAGCTTGGTGAAGAAGATAATGTCACAATCAAATAATGGGACCACTTGTGTTGCTTTTGTTGCTTTTTGCTTTTGTACTTGCACTTTTTCAGCTTTTCTGCACACCCAGGAGGCAGTCTGCCAGCATGTCCTTTGATTCTGTTTACCTTTTGTCTAGTCATTTTTAGTAAGTTTTGTCTAGTAGCTTCTCACATACACACTCGTACCCTAATTTACACGCGCACTTTAATTTCTCTTAGCACGCAGCATTTAGAGTCCACCCTGACCTACTGGTCAGGAGGGGTATAGGTTCCATTTCATTTTCCGACTAGGTAAAACTCAACCCCAAAAAAGCGTGGTAGCTAACCAACCGCTCCCAGAATGTCATCGCAAGTGTATCTCGCCTACATCCATCTCTGTGGGATTCGACCCTTACTCCACTATACTAGCCAGTAGAAGTGGGTTGAGGTATTTTTTTTGTTGATAAGGAAGATAGACACAGACCCAACGACACAGCTAGGTCTAGGTACCCTCCTGGCCAGCTGACACACACACACAGAGTCATAGTCTCATCCTTTCCCTCCTATCAGTTGTACACAATGAAAGACAAATCCGAGGCTTTCAACAAGTTTAGGGAATGGTGCAGAGAAGTTGAGGTTGAGAAAGGGTCATCATTGAAGTGTTTAAGGACTGATAATGGTCTAGAGTTCCTCTCACGTCAGTTTGGAGATTTATGCAGAGAAAGGGGGATCCAGAGGCATAAAACTGTTCCCAATAACCCACAACAAAATGGTGTGGCTGAAAGGGCTAATAGAACAATCCTTGAGAGAGTGAGGTGCATGTTAATTTCATCGGGAATGCCTCATAAATTCTGGGGAGAGGCTGCCTCCACTGCGGTTGCATTGATCAACAAGTGTCCAACTGCTGCTGCTAAAAATCAGACTCCAGGTTATAGATGGTATGGTCATCATGGAAACTATGCTATGCTGAGACCTTTTGGTTGTAGAGCCTATTCTCACATCAAGCAAGGAAAGCTACAACCAAGGGCACTGAAGTGTGTACTTCTTGGATATCAAAAAGGTGTAAAAGGATATAGGTTGTGGTCTCTGGAGCCTGGGAATCAGAAGGTAATAATAAGCAGGGATGTCATATTCAGAGAACTGGAAATGCCTTACAAGGAGCAGAGTGAAGGTGCAAAAACAAAGACACTAGACACTCAAGTTGAGGTGGAGTTTCTGGACAGAAATGAAGCCCAGAAACTTGATGATAGTTCAGATTCTTCAGAGAAAGAAGATCAAGTTCATGAGATTAGTGATGATGAGAATGAAGTCACGAATGAAGGTGGAGTCTCTACTGATGATAATCTCCAAGGCTACATGCTGGCCAGGGATAGAGAAAGAAGAACAAATATCAGGAAACCAGCAAGATATAGCAATGCAAGTCTGGTGTACTATGCATTCTGTGCAGCAGAGGACATTGAGTCTACTGAACCAGGAACTTACAAGGAGGCTGTGAAATCCAGAGAAAGAGATAAGTGGATAAGAGCAATGAATGAAGAAATTGAATCCTTACTCAAGAACAAGACATGGATCCTTGTAACAAGAAAAAGGCTGCAGAAACTGATTGGATGCAAGTGGATCTTTAAGAAAAAGATTAAAGCCAGGTTAGTGGCTAAAGGATACAACCAGAGAGAAGGAGTGGACTACAATGAAGTGTTCAGTCCAGTTGTGAAGCATAGTTCAATAAGAATGCTCATGGCTTTGGTGGCCAAAAATGACTGGGAATTACATCAAATGTATGTAAAGACGGCCTTCTTACATGGTGAGCTTGAGGAGAGTATATTCATGGAACAACCAGAGGGGTTTGTGAAGCCAGGGGATGAAGATAAGGTATGCTTGCTCAAGAGAAGCTTATATGGCCTCAAGCAGTCAAGTAGACAGTGGAATCTGCAGTTTGATCAACACATGAAGCAGATTGGTTTTGAAAGCTCCAAGTATGATAGCTGCGTGTGCATTAAGAAAAGGGATGGAAGATCAGTAGTTTTCTTTTTCTTGTACGTGGATGACATGTTAGTCACTGGATCAGACATCAATGAAATTCAGAAAGTGAAAAATGACCTCAAATGCAGATTTGAAATGAAGGATTTGGGGGAAGCTAAAAGAATTCTGGGCATTGATATCATAAGAGACAGAAAGATAAGGGTGTTATGGCTGAGTCAGCAGCATTATATAGAGAAATTGATCTGCAAATACCAAATGAATGAATCCAGAACAGTTTTAACTCCTTTAGGGCAGCAGTTTCAGTTATCTGCAAGTCAAGGGCCAAAGTCTGAGGAGGAATAGAAGGAAATGAGGAACATTCCATTTGCAAACATTATTGGAAGTGTTATGTATGTAATGATCTACACCAGGCCGGACTTAGCCCATGCTGTGAGCATTACAAGTAGATATATGAGCAATCTTGGGAAGGCTCACTGGCAGGCCCTTAAATGGATGTTGAGATACTTGAGAGGAAGCTCTGACTATGGGATCATGTACAGGGGTTTTGGAGATCGAACTAAGGACATTATTGAAGGGTTTTGTGATTCGGATTATACCTCCAACAAGGACAACAGAAAATCACAAACAGGGTATGTCTTCAATTTGTTTGGATCTGCTGTGTCATGGAAATCGAACCTGCAATCAGTGGTGGCTTTATCAACCACGGAAGCTGAATACATAGCTCTTACTGATGCTGTGAAGGAAAGTTTTTGGGTAAGAGGAATGCTGAAGGACTTAGGAGAAGAGCAGGAAAGGGTTGTGGTGAACTGTGACAGTAGCAGTGCAATTTGTCTATCCAAGCACCAAATTTTCATGATATAAGCAAGCACATAGATGTGTGGTTGCATTTTATACGAGATGAAGTGAAGAAAGGTGTTGTAGAGATCAAGAAGATAAGAACTGAGCACAATCCTGGAGATGCTCTGACTAAGGTGATTCCAGCTTCAAAATTTGCCTATTGTTTGGAGTTGGTGAACGTTGGGAAGAAATAAAGTGAGTGGGTGTTGGAGAACTAGGACAGTGAGTGTTGATGTTGGAGACGAGGTGGAGATTTGTTATGTGCATGCGTCTCACAACATGGAATAAAAGAGTTGGTTAATTCGGTTATAGCATGAGGGTGCATGTGGAATTCTTCGCATAAGATCAAGGCTCGAGGGATTCAGTTAGATATGTCACTTATATAAGTTGATATCGGATAACTGAGTGAGAGTATGACAGCTGCATTCATTCAACACACAAGAAAAGCCAGAGAAAAATAGAGCGAGTGAAGATCCTCAATCAGAGAAGGATTACAGGAGCATCGATCTTGAGAGTATCGATTGGAGTCGTTCGAGCTCTGGTTGTTCGCATCAATTGGTTGGTTAGCTGCTGTGTTTCTGCTAGATCAACATCAGATTGCGAGGTTAAGTGTTCTTGTATTGAATCTTGTGTATGTGTGATCTTTGTAACTTCGATCTTCTTCATCAATAAAGGTTTACTAGAGTTCTCCCATGGACGTAGATCATTTCGATCGAACCACGTTAAATCGCTGTGTGGATTGTAGTTTCTTGCATTGTGTTATCAGCATTTGTGTTGGGTTCATATTCGCACGTTGACATTACACTTATTATATAGGACAATACAAAAAGACATGATTTTATTGATCTCAAACAAATAGTCAAATGAAGTTGAACAAATAGGCGAAGGGGCAAGAGGGAAATGAGAGGTTCATTCTTCTACTTCGTCAAATACATGGAGTAGGCGAGATAGCCATTGGGATTGGGGCCTTCTTCTGCAAGAGCACCTCATTTGAAACTGAAGGAATGTACTTTTTTGTGAAAATGAAGTGAGATGGACTCCTTTTGACTAACAAAACATTCATTGTTCAAGATTCTATTAGATTATCTCTAAGGAGAAAGGTAAATGAAGAGATGGGTAGTGTTAAAATCTAAACTCTAAATATTGTACAGACTCTAAACTATGATATGCATCGTTAGAAAATATCAACGGATGATAAAATAATACTCTAGCAACAAAAAATGTCAACACAATATCAACCGTTTACACTGTGTTGATATTTTTTATTGCTGGTATTTTGTCATCTATTGACATCTTCAAACAGTCCAGATTATAGTTTGATGTTCGTACAATATTTTTCATTTGATTTCATCCCATGAATAGGTTAACTGGTAAAGTATAATAACAACCATTTCAACCATTTTTTATATAAAAAATCATTCTTCAAGTGGTGAGATATGTGCTTTGGTATTATCTTTTTTCATTTTAAGGATATATTTTTACCACTTCATTGAATAAAAAGGTAAATGAAAAAAAAAACAGTTTTTGTTGGGAGAAATAAACACCACAAAATCTCAACAACAATCTCAACAACAAACACTAATGAAACAAATTTACTTCTGCTCCAAAAAAAAGCCTAATTTACTTATATAAATAGACAACAAGCACCAAACTCACCTCATTCCTCACGTAATTCACTTCTTTGCTCCCAAAGCCAAGTATTTTTGGGCTAATTTCTTGTACTATTTTTTATTTTGGAAAATAGTTTCTCTTTTCTATACCTTTTTCCCTTTAGAATTTATTAATTTTGAAAAGATATATTTTCCTTTTTAAGAAAATAAATAAATGATATACCATTTTAATATACACTTTCTCGTTGGAGATACTCCTAACAAATAATCATTCCGAAGTTATGTGCAAACAAATGAAATGGGACAGTCATTCTAAACTCATTTTAACTAACAAAAGATTCATATTCTAATTATTCAAGCTTGTATTCATTTAAATGGAGAAGTACACATCCATTTTCAAGATTCAACAAATTCTCATTCATTTAAAGGAAAAAACATATTTTGAGCTCAAAAACAAGCTGAATGTAGTATAATTCTTTCATATATATTCCACATCATTTATTACTACACAAATATAAAATATACAGTGTTTAGTTCTATCATTATTATTTGTTTTAGTGGAATTTGATTTAACAAAAGATATTTGTATGTATCTGCACATATTTATAATATGTGTACGGTCTATAAGATTCAAACTAAAATTAATTTAATTACTCTCTTCCTCCCCAAACTGTCATCATCTTCCCTCTTAGAAGAGAAATATATATGTCGTTATTTTGCGGCCTTTGCTACTTATTAGAGCATTTCCAACAATTACACTAAACTCAAACTCATTAATGTAAATGTCACATTAATGATTTTGCTCCAACCATTTGCACTAAATAAAAACTCAAAACAATGTTCCTCACCCATTAACTTTTTATACTTATGAATCATATCTATATATTTTATCTAAATTACACACTATCCTCCTGACACTTTGTCAATATTTAAATAAAATAAAATAATATAATATAAGATTTATTAATTAATATAACTACATATGAAATCTATTATTTATTATTTATAAATTACAACATTTAGAGAATTTAAAATACAATAAAAAAATACTATAAAAAAATGTTACAACGTACACATAAAATAACTAAAACTCAAAATAAATTTTTGATATATTATGTGTCGTTTTAATTACTAATGTTTAACTATTTTTTGTTATATTTGATAGCATATTTAGTTTGAATAATATTAATGTACGTATAATATTCAATTAACTAATAGAATAATTGTTTCCGTAGATTTACATGTATCGTGAGTTATTAATCTAATAAAATTGGATTTTCTATTGGAATAAAGTAACGGCTCCTTGTTAGTAAAATAATACTCTCTCTGTCCACGAAAAATAGAGCACATTTGCTATTTTTGGTTGTCCACGAAAAATAGAGCACATTTAAAAAATGAAAGTTTTCAACAACTCTTCTCTTACTTTTTACCCTTCTCTCTTACTAATAATATGGACCTCACATTCCACTAATACTACCTTCTCTCTTACTTTTTTCCCTTCTCTCTTACTTTACCAATTTCACATTAAAACCCGTGTCATTCACAATGTGTATAATTTTTCGTGGACGAAGGGAGTATATTTTTTTCCAATTATGTTGAATAATATAATACTAATATGGGTCAGTCCACTATTTAATAACTAATCAAATATTAATAAGATTAAATTAGGTTATTATTTCACATCTTCTTCACATCGCTGTCTTATCCCTGTAAGTTTTTCTATTTCTATATTTTAATTTCTCTTCCTTCTCCTCTTCTATTTTGATAAATATGAATTGATTTGGACTTAAATGCAATAACTCAAACTATGAAAAGTGTTTTTGGTATGCTTTTAGTACAACCTAAAGATTGGTATTTTGTTCTTCAAAAATCTATAATGGATTAGTTTTGCAGTAATGTTGGGGGTATTATTCTGCTGCATTTTAGGTTTTGCAGTACTGATAAAGCTCATTTCATGCATTGGTTGTTATGGGGTTAAATTCTGTAAATTCAGTGAACTAATAAGTGTTTGTAGTTCAGGTGCGTGTAAAATCTGCCGAACCCAGGAAGTGCATACAAATTACCAGGGGCAGAGGAAAAGGAGGAAAATGAAGTGAAAAACGCCATCAATTTACCAGACCGAGGAAATGAAAAGAAACGCTGGCAGAATACAAAAAAAATGGAGCAAGGAGCAAGTATAAGGATCAAGGGCAAAAAAGACAAATTATGAAGAAGGAGTGCCCTAGGGATCTGTGTCTATATAAAGGGACGACCCCTTTTGAAGATCATAATCTTTTTATCACTTTTTATCTTTCACTCTTAGTCTCCTTAGTTTCATTCTCTAGTCTTAGCTCACTTCATACACGCACTTCGCACCAATGAGAAATTTTGGGCAAGCTTGGCAATAGTTAGTTTCTGTGGTATAACACCGTCCTCACGAGGGCGAAGATACAATCTGTTTTTATTTTCTGTCATTTATTCTCGCCGTGAACTTCCTTGCCGAGAGCTCGGCGACTGCTTTTGTGTTCTTGATCTTATTTCCGTAGCTATGGCAGTTTCTATTTTCTGTTTTGCTTTGGTTTTTTATGTTGGTGTTGGTTTACTGATTTTGGATGTTTTTCGCAATTGACTGTTGAATTGGAGTTGAGACTGGTTGAATCTGAGTTTGTTTGTTGCGGAATTGTTTGAATCGGAGTTGAAGGTGATGGTTCTGAATGTGGTTGAGATTGGATCGGTTGGATCCGGAGTGGATTGTGAGTTGGAGTTGTGGATCTGATACGTGGTGATTTGAATCTACATGATTATGGTTATTTTTACTGTTGCTTTCGATTACTCGACCCATTAGTTTTAGATCTGATGATTTTCTGCTTAATCGTAATGTTTGACGTCCGATTTGAAGTTGCTCTGTTTTGATGCTCTGTTTCGTTCAAGTTCATGTTTGTTTGCTTTTGCAACTTTATTTGTCGCAGTATCTAAATCGGGAATCTGTCACACTGCTTTTTCATGCTCTTTTGTCTAACCATTTTGGGAAACTTTTTACTTGACCTAGTAGTTTGATAAACCGACTGTAGTCAATTTCAAATTCTCGGATCATGAACATGTTTTTGTTTCTCTGTTCTTAGGTCTAGTACTTGAAGTGTTTTTAATTCTCCTGACCCAGTAATTTAAATTTCTCGACCCACTTGTTGTGTGGCAGCAGCCAACCCTTCCCAAAACCCTCCAAATGCATTCTAACTCATCCGTCCTCGTGGGATCGATCATTTGCTTCTCTATACTAGCCAATAGTGTAGTAGGTTGAGGTTTTGAAGCGGAAAAGTGTGTGTCCAACGACCGAATTCTGAAGGCTCCACGATCTCCTAGACCATGTGATCTAGCGAATCCTCTGGACCTAGGGGTTTGTGATATATCAAGTGCACAATACACTCTTAAAATCGTTTACTTTCAAATGGCGCCGTTGTCGGGGATAGATGGTGTTGTTTATGTTTGTGTTTAGAGGCTCAAGGTTTGGACACTGGAACAACTCACCTTGTTGGAGAGACACCCAAACTAGTTGACAGGTCAAGGAAGCAGTATCCCCTATCACCACCAGGTCAGCGTTAACAACAGGAGATCCAGTCCAGTTGAGTTCGGAGAGTGACAGAGACCCAACCTCACCAATCAAAGAAGAAGTAGAGTCATCTTCAAACTCATGAAGAGAAGAAGGTGTTATCATGGTGGTGAACCAGATAACGACCCCAAGATTGGCTTACTCAACGCCCATCTGAAGGGCGAACCATCCCAAACCATTGTTATTACCCCAGCCCAGCACGCGATTGATATCAAAACAAACGTGTTGGTTGTGATGCCGCATTTCTACGGACGAAAGATTGAGTGCCCATATGAATTTCTCCATGAGTTCTGCAAACTTTGCAGTATTCAGAAGAGGCCCCCTAATTCGACTGAAGAGGATTACAGGTTGCGCGCACTCTCATTTGCGCTGAAGGGTGAGGCCAACACATGGTTATTAAGGTTACCGACCAATTCTATTCGCACGTGGGTAGACTTCAGACTGTTTTTCTTGGACTACTTTTTTCCCTCGAACAAGACGAATGCCATCAAGAAGAAAATTTTATCGTGCAGACAGGATTATGATGGGTTCTTGAGCCAGTATTGGTCACGTTTCAAGGGATTGCTCGATTCTTGCCCCAACAACCGAATGTACGAAGCAGAGGTCTACAACATTTTCTACGAAGGGGCGAATCCAGAGTCCAAGGATTTACTAAACTCTTCAAGCGGGGAGAATTTCACAAAGAAACGTGTGAGCAAGGCCAGAGAGATTTTGGGAAGATTGATTGATGCAAAGAAGACGTATGATTCCCCTCGTACTATCCTTAGAAGGGGAAATGTGGATGCAGTGAATGTGCAAAATGAGGATAGGATGAACGCAAGGATAGATAAGCTGGAGAAGACGATTCTGACCGCCTTAGGAAAAAATAATTCGCCGGCCCCAGCCGAAAAGGCCAAGCAAATGTCAGGCCCAGAGGAAGGATACCATTGCTATGGTCAGCCAGGAAAATGAGATTTCTAGGCTCAGGTGAATTCAGTGGGGAGCTGGAATCCGAATGGAAGTTGGAACCCAGGGAAGCAAAAGGAAACCCCATGGAGGGACCACCCAAACTTTAGATGGTCTGATAATAACCCGAATCTACCACCCCAACAACGGAATACCAATTATTCGAACCTACCAGAGAATCAACCCAACTGGGCTAACAGAAATCAGGAGGGGCAAAACAATTGGGGCAACCGGAATCAGGGCGACCAATCTAACTGGGTCAATAGGAATCAGAACAATCCAGCAAACTCCTATGTGCCACCACACCAGATGAATTACTAGGGCAACAACCAGAACCCTCAACCCAATTACCAAGGGAATCAAGGTTATCAAGGGTCGAGTAATCAATATAACAACATTCAGGGAGGTCAAGGAAATTTCCATCCGAATCAGGGACATGGGCCTAGCCACCATCAAGGACCGAGTGGCAGTCAACCCAGCCCCAGACAGCCGAAAAACCTCAATGATATGGTGCATGACTTGATCAGTTCACAGCAGCACATTCAAAATAACATGCAGTCGAACAACGACGTGGTACATAAACTGCAGGACGCTCAAGTGGAACACAAGGCTGCCATGGACATGATGGCGAAGCAATTGTCTCAGATCGCAACTTCCCTGAGTGAAATGCGCGGGAACGAAGGAAGAATTCCATCCACAGTCAAACCGTCGGACAAGGCGAACATCAGTCAAATCACCCTTAGGTTTGGGAGAGAGTACAACGGTCCGACAATGAAGATTGATGAAGGGACACCTACTGTGGTGAGCGAAGGTGGAGATGACCTGACCCAGCAGAAGGAAGACACTGGGACAAAAGAAGCGGAAACAAGGGAAGCCAAAACAGAGGGTGATATCCAGATCGGTGACCTGAGAAAACCCCTGCCCCGAATGGCTGACCCATTTTTCTTAGACACAGGAACTGAAGTGGAGAAAGGAGTAAGGAAAGAGACTGGAGAGTCCTCTAAGGGAGATTCTGTTAGGGTTAGTATACTGAAAATCATGTTTCGAGCGACTTCGCACGAATAGAATCTTGCTTGTGTACGGAAAAACTCTACAATCCACTTTTGACCCGATTCAGTATCATTCAAGCAGTTTGCACGAATAGAATCAATATATTATTACAATGTGTTTGCTTGTGCGTTTATAAGATGTTTTATAAACATTTAAATGCATAAGAAGTAAACAAAGCCTACGTCTTTTGCTTAGTAGACTGGTCGTGGGCTGCGCTCACTTTAAGGTACTACAGTCGGTTCTAAGCAATGCTTTGCAAAAGAGAAGAAGAATTTCACAATCTAGATAGGCTTTGGCTACCTATCGTGAAAGGTTGCAATGTCAGTCCGATTATTTCTAAGCCTTATTGAAATAAGATGACGTTGGTGTGGTATAGCACTAAAAGGATCTAACAGCAAGACGAGTCTTTATGTTATCTACTGAAAGACGAGGTCTTGATAAATATTTATTTCTTAATCTACATACGTTAGCATTGAGCATACGACATTGAGTATCTACTACTTTGACTTACCAAAGGTGCGGGTTTTTCGTCACCCAACGAACCAGGTATATTGGGTAGTGATGATCATTATCTAGCAGTGCTAGGATTTCTATTATGTTGAATTGTGCGCGAGGAGAGTCTCGTTTGATAATGTCCTCAAGAGGAGCTTGAACAAGGTTTTATTATTCGGAAACTGGCCAGTTGGAGTTTTATTACTCTATGAATAATAAATAAGTGTTTCTTGCTAAGTCCACTCTTGGAATTAATAAGATGTTAGTTAATTAAATCAATAGCAGACTTTAATTAATTAATGGACATTTATATCTTAAGCACGGGAAATAAATAATAAACAAAATGGAAACCCGGATTACTTGTAATTTCAGATTTGGATGGGGAGTTCAATATTACTTCTGTAGTGGCTACTCGTAATATTCCAATATAAGCTTGTATTAAATTGTGGGTTCAATTTAATTAGTAAAAAGCTAATTGGGGGAGCCCATATCCAAAACCTTCCATAGATCCCTGACTTGGCCTAATATGAACTATTATAAATAGGAGAATAAAGGAGACAAAAGGAATACAATTAATTGTCATGAAAATTTCGCCCACTCTAATTTTAGAGGGGACGAAAATTTCAAAAAGATTTTCTCCTCCGTGAGATTTTCAGCTCATCCTCCGTGAGAAATTTCTGTCTTCTTTATTCAAGTCCTAGTGTTTCGATAAGATCAGCCCACTCTGATGTCGGAATAGAGTTCGGGACACCAGTCAGAAGATCCGTGGTCTAGTATTGAAGATCATCGTGGAGAAGGCGCGAGCAATCGGCGATTCTTTGGAGAATCAACGAGGTAAATTGGCTAACTCCGTAGCAAGCATGTTTTAGGGATTTTTTGTGCTAAAGCATGTTTGAAATTCAAGTTATGAGCATGATACATGTGATAATTACGCGAATAGAATTTGTCTAAATAATCTGCAAAATAGATCCGTATATGTGATCCGTTAGAACGCATGCTTCCGCTGCCAACCCCTTCAATTGATATCAGAGCCAGGTTTTGGCTCTGATTATTTGGATTTAAATTTCGCTAAATTCATGTATGCATGTATTATTTGATTTCGAAGCATGTTCTTGGTGTTTTGTTTAATTTATTATGCATGATGAACTCAAGAACTATCGAATCAAAGAACTTGAATTACTCGATCGTACGAGACGTGCGATCCGTCGGCGCTCGCGCCGAGACGGATCGCACCACGCGCAATCGAGGTAGGGATGTCGAGACAGTGGGAGCCGGGGAGCAACGATCACGGGGCGACGCGCAGACAAGGGAGGGCTCGCGCGCGCTGCCGGCCGAGACCGCAAGCCCCAGACACACCCGCGTCGAGATCGACTCATGAAGCTGGTGAGGTGCGGTGGTTCGTCCGAGAACCACCGAGACACCAGGCGCCGAGAGCTCCAACCCCAGGCGGAAGGACCGAGACGGGCGGTCGGAGTTGGCCGAGAGCAGGCGCGCCTCCGTGCGCGCCGCTGGCCGAGAGCTCGCGCCACCCGACAGCTCGGATGGCAGAGACGGGCGTCAAGACGCTGGCCGAGAGGCGCGGGCCGCTGCGTGCGCGCCTGACCGAGAAGCGTCGACACTCGTCGGAACACAACGCCGAGACGGGCGCTCGCCGCTGTCCGAGAGGAGACGCGCCTACACACACGCTCCTGGCCGAGACGCTGGCGACTCCTGACGAGCCGCTGGAGCGCCACCTGCGCGTCGGTGGCCGAGAATCCGTGTGTGTCGTATTCCGACGAAGAACTCGTCCGATTTTCGTCGTTCATCGTTCGTGCGAACCTCGTACGATGAGATAACGATGAAGGATTATTTTAATAATTATTTTATTATTTTATTAAAAGATATCATTAAATATTATTATTTAATGGAAATAAAATCTTTTGGGAAGATTTCCCTAGATTCTTGGATTTTATTTTGGAAAATATTCAAGATGAATTTGGAAATAAGATTTGAATATATCTTTTATGGATTTTATGTATTATATAAGATTTGATTTAATATCAAATCATGGATTAATTAGATTCTTTCCTTATTCATTGGATTTATATGGATTTTATTCCTAGATGAATCCTAGTTATATTTGGAAAATAATAATCTAAATTTTATCTATATCCTATGGATTTATATGGATTTATTCCTAGGCAAATCCTAGTTGGATAAATATTGGTTGATTGGATTTTATTTATCGTATGAATTATGATGGAATCGTTTCTATCTAGTAATATCCTAGAACGATTTAAATAATGATAATCTTAGATCAACGTTATCTTGAATTGAAGGATTTGATTTTATCGAAATAAAATCTAGAATGATCCTAAATGGATTTAGGTAGTTAACACTATCTTGATAGATCCTAAATGAATTTGGATAATAATTATCCAAGATAAAACATAATTATTTAATTGATTCTCCCTTGACTATATTAAATAATTGTCATTAATTATCCAGTGTGTTTAAATGTCATGCATTAAATGGATTTATCTGTTTATTTGGTGTTTATCTTTGTAAGTGGATTATGTGCTTTATCTGCTTATGTGATAATTACGCAAAAACCATATAAAATATTTAAGTGATAATTACAACAAGTGCGTTGTATATGGTCTCCATCAATTGGTCTGCAATTTATGAAGCTTTTTTTCTAATATTATCGCCACCTGCTCTGTGGGGACAATAATCCTAAGAAATAGCGAGTTCATAAGGCGGACTTCTCAAATATAAATAGTATGAACTAGAATGTGGTTTCCAATATTATCGTCACCTGCTCTGTGGGGACAATAATCCTAAGAAACTACGAGATTCAGAAGTTCACACAGAATTTATGAGATAGCTTGATCTTGTTAGCAGCACATGAGCATTGTTATGGGAGTGTGTTGTAGAAATGAGACTCTGTAATGCTAAATTCGGTGGTCTTTCTTAGGCAACATTAGGCGGCCATGCCACTCTGTAGTCTCTGGACTAATTCGTCGATGATTGTGACCAGTGAAATTGTAAGATTTTAATACGTATTGACCTCCTCTGGGGGATACAAAATTTTAATTTTACAGTTGCAAGATACATACTTGTTTTGTGGTTATTTGCGATTATGTATTGAGCATAAGTATGTGATAATAAGTTTATATGCCAAATCTTCATTATGTCGTTCATATTTTGTCTGCGATCCTTAAAGAAATGAACTCGAATGCCAAAATTATGTAGACTGGAAATGAAAATGGGTAAGATTCTCATCGCTAAAACTTGGAGTTTATACTCAATGATTCATGTCCTCCATTTCCTTGACATAATTCCACGAAGATTGTTCGAGAATGCTTTTTGCATGTACTTGACAAGTTCTTTGAGGAATAAGGTCAAACTATTTTCTTATAAGTAGCATGACAAGTCTTGGTTAGTGACGATGAAAGATGGATATCAATAGAATCTATCAAGATGATTCAATTGGAATATCCTAGAGGGACAGAATGTTTTGAGGAATCTTTTGATCACTCAAATAGTTTTCTGACTCAAGTCATCGTCTAAAGTAATAAGAAATGACTACAAGAAGGTTTAACTGAAAAGTAGAAAAC
Source organism: Salvia splendens (assembly GCF_004379255.2). Lineage (NCBI taxonomy): Eukaryota > Viridiplantae > Streptophyta > Magnoliopsida > Lamiales > Lamiaceae > Salvia > Salvia splendens. The sequence goes on along the minus strand of NC_056047.1, from coordinate 20,539,387 downwards.
CCTGAGAATATTAGTTGTTATATTACTTTTAGAGGAAAGTAACATGATAGATGACGAATTCATAAAGGTTGCATTTTCCCTAAGTCCTAGTTCATTTGAACAAAAGACTGGATATGGAAATGAGAGAGCCTGAATTGTCATCAAAGTTTGTTTAAAGCGAGTGAAGATGCTTAGTAAGTTGGATTGACCTCTTTTAGAGAAGGACAATGACTTACATAGCAATGCAACTTCTAAGTAAGAGATCTTGATCCAGTTAGGTTTTTGTTGCAGTGGGAGCTGTTAATGCTCAATTATTGTTTTATGGTTGATGTTTAAGGCATCATAGTATTGAAACAATATAGATGCAACAAGATTGAGTATTAAACAACACATCAACTTCTTAAACAATGAATGATGAAGTATTTATGGCTCTTAGTCTTAAGGCCAAGAAAATACTTGGTTATTGTTCAAACTGATCTAGACTATCAAGATTTTAACAATTTGTTAAATAGTTTGAAAGTCGAGAATGTCTATTCGATGCACTATGAGTTAGAATCATTTGATTCAGAATACTTATATAAGTGCAACGTAGAAAGACTAGCAAGTCTCAATGGTTTACACCAATGAGGAGACGAGCAAAGCGTTATGATCAGTAGTGGGAGTTTAATCTCCATTAACGAATCCAAGCATTCTTTCAAAGAATGGGATAGTTATGTAAGAAGGAATCGAAGTCTTTCTAAGAAAAGTTTGATCAAATGATGAGTTGTACTCATGAAAATCTTATCATTGATGGGACAAGCGTTAAATATAACGAGATACACCTTAAAGAAACTGCCATCATCAGTACCTTCTACAACACACGAGTTGTGGACTAGAGCGTCTCTAGTCTAGCACATCTCAAGGTGTAATGTTGTTCCAATGCATGTTGGAAAGGTTTCCAAGTAATTGGAGTTGAGTACTGATCAGGCATGTTTTAAGGTTTTCCCAAATGATGTAAGGTTATAAGTTCTGTAGTCTTCAAAGATTGAATTCTTGTATGAAGATCAAGAAAGGAACTAAAGCCTAACAGTGTGATAACTCTCAGTACAAAGAGAGATATCGAATTTTCCACGTTACCAAGGACTAATACCATTAGATGCTTATGCACTAATAAAATCAACTTCAACACCTAAGATTGTTAGAACCATGTAGTAGTGGGAGGAGCGTTCCTAGGAACATAACAAGTTCATGGGTCTAAGAGTGTCGCAAGACTCGGTCTTAGATTAACTTGAACATAATCCCTTTAACTACAATGTAGAATTGGTTCGTTTGGATATTCATCCTTGGAAAGGTGGTAGATTCCAAACTACAATCTTAGATAGACAACATATTTTACAAGACTTGCAATACTGCCTATAGGTTGTGTCAATCAGTGGGAGCTAGTACATTTGCAAGTGTAAATGTGGATCTCAAATGGCTAGTCAATGACAATGGGCTATTCCCAAAGAGAAATATCATGTTCTCACTGTTGTTGTGCCCAGATTTGTTTGATCCTTCTGTCTATCAGCACTTACATAATTAGAATGTATGCATCATGATTGTCAAGACAGCTTTCTATTAATAGAAGTCTTGAAGAAATCATCTACATGGAACATCCTAATAGGTATGTAATAGAGGGCAAGAAACACATTATTAGAAGCTTATGATGACCTTTGTGGTCTTAGGCACACATCTAAATCAGAGTATGTGTTTTAGCTAGATTGTCAAATGTTTAGAATTTGATATGTGCCCTTAAATGTGTTGTGAGGACAAGGAAGTTGAAAGTGCATTAAATATGGTATTATTGGTACTCTGCGATGATGAAATCTATAAAAGTTGCAAACAACTATGATTGGCATCTAGCGTAGGAAACTGGTTGTCTACCCAGTTTAAGATAAAGGATTTAAGAGAAACTAATTACATTCTAAGCATCTAATTCTTTGAGATTGCTAGAAAGAATGTTGAGATTCTCTTAGGAATCATATATCTATACATTCTTGGAACATTTTAGCATTAGAATTTCCATGAAAAGGTTTTTACCATTCAAGATGGAATTGTCTTGTCTCTAGTCAAGTGTCGTTTGACACTTAGTGAGAACAAGAATTATGAGACTGGTTCTGCAGATAGATGTCTCATGTATGCTATGATGTGTACTAAGTTTAATATTAGTTGTGCTTTTGCATAGCAAGTATATATCATATTAACCATGGCAAAGGACTTTGATTGAGGTAATAGATATACCATAGTGCTTGAGAAAGACTAATCGTTATATTCTAGTTTACCAGCCATTCATATAATGTCCTTGGGGTTACACTGACTAAGTCTTATGACTAATCAGTGATCTAGTAAGTCATCCTCATTATATGTGTTTACATTAGGAGTATACTCCTAGAAGCTTTGATCGTAAGTTTGAGTATGCATATGAGTATTTTTACTCTAGCAAAGGTTAACTCAAGGGAACACGAGATCATAAGCTAAGCAATCACATAGAGAGATGAAATTAATTAAAGATCAAGTACGCAGCAAAGACATAGTGGTGGAAAAGATATTATCAGAGAACAACCAAGCAGATTTTTCACATAAATTGCCTTTGTGGCAACATGTTTCAACCATGATGTGAAATGAATGGTAGTTCGATATATCTAGCTCCAAGACCTGCTTTGTGTATAAGTGGGAGAGTTTTTGGTACTGGGTATACTCGAAAGCATGTTTTGAGTATAAGTGGGAGATTGTTAGGGTTAGTATACTGAAAAGCATGTTTCGAGCGACTTCGCATGAATAGAATCTTGCTTGTGTACGGAAAAACTCTACAATCCACTTTTGACCTGATTCAGTATCATTCGAGCAGTTTGCATGAATAGAATCAATATATTATTACATTGTGTTTGCTTTTGCGTTTATAAGATGTTTTATAAATATTTAAATGCATAAGAAGTAAACAAAGCCTACGTCTTTTGCTTAGTAGACTGGTCGTGGGCTGCGCTCACTTTAAGGTACTACAGTCGGTTCTAGGTAATACTTTGCAAAAGAGAAGAAGAATTTCACAACCTAGATAGGCTTTGGCTACCTATCGTGAAAGGTTGCAATGTCAGTCCGATTATTTCTAAGCCTTATTGAAATAAGATGACGTTGGTGTGGTATAGCACTAAAAGGATCTAACAGCAAGACGAGTCTTTATGCTATCTACTGAAAGACGAGGTCTTGATATATATCTATTTCTTAATCTACATACGTTAGCATTGAGCATACGACATTGAGTATCTGTAACGCCCGTACTTTTTAAGTACTAATTATTACGATGGGCTATCTTAATATTTGTTGGGAATGGCAACGACGAAATTAATTAAAGTTTTCCATGAACTTTAAGTAATAAAAAGATAGGCGAAAAGTAAACGTTGGGCTTCTCAATTAATTAAAATCCAATGTTTTATTTTTTTTTTCTTCAATTTGGCTTTGGGCTTGATTTATTTACAACAAAATAAATCATTTTGGGCCTATGAACTTCAACAAATAAATAAAATATGGGAGATAGTTTTTGAGCCCAATTTCTTCTCTCCCCCACGCCAACTCTAAGGCTCTCAACCTTCCATGATTTTCCATCTTCCACCTCCAACCTTCCATCCTCCATAATCAATTCTGCAAATCAAAGGTCACACAATAAATAGAATTTCCTTGATAATTAGTCTCCTCTCTTTCCCTTCTCACGTCAACTTTGTCAAACAAATCCAGAGAGAGAGACACGAGAGAGAGTTGGACGAACTGTTGCCTTTTCGTTTCAATTGCAGCAAGTCAAGAAACGAATCAGCCAAACCAAGGAGCTCATCCCTTTCGATCCCACCAAGTTCATAGTAACGAAGGTATAATCCCTTTCCTTTGATCTTTGTTACACAAAGCATATCATCACACCTTAATCTCCCACACATAACTTAATCCAACAAGTAACTCAATCGAACATCAATAATCGAGCACCGCTGTGATTAATCGAAAACGAAAGAACATAATTTGGTAAAGAGAACTTATCTTTCGGGGTTGTGCGGGGCTGTTCGGGTTGGGTTCGGAACGTTTCGGGGCTGCGCGGTGGCTGTTTGGAGTTGTTCGGGGCGGCGCGGTGTCGTTTCGGAGGCTGCCGAGCAGTGAGTGGCTGAGCAACAACGGCGAGGCACCTGCCCGGCGTTGTTGTTCGGCTGATCGGTACAGCAGCAGCTCTTCCGGCGACGATGGCAGCAGCAGCTCTTCCGGCGACGATGGCAGCAGCTTGACTCCACAGTGGCGGCGAATCGCTGCAGAAGACTGACCCGGCGACGGTTGGGAGACAGCAGCGGCGTCGACTACGCCGACTGCACCGTGACAACAACGTCATTTCTTCTCGGCGAGTGGTAGCCGGTGGCGTGGATTCGACGGTCTCTTTCAATTGGGGATCGGCGGATTTGGGGGAGAAAATGTGAAAGGAGAATGGGAGAGAGAGAGGGGGAAGTGCCGAGAGGGAGCATGGGAGCATTCTTTGGTGGACTCCTTTTCCTTTGACTTTTAAGATTGGGCCTCTTTCTTTTTTTTCTTTGGGCTCAAATGTTAAAATGGGAGAACTAAGATGGGCTGGGTTTTTAATTAAATCTTTGGGCCAAACTAATTAAATCCCAGAATTTCGAAAGGCGAATAATATTATTCCAAGTGCGAAATAAATATAATTACGAAGAGAAATAGTTGCGATAATTTAATTATACGCTTAAATAATTTTTGGGAATTTATTCCGACATCGTGGAGGAAAATCATGAGGAGTCAACGAAGGAGTTATAAGCGTAAATGGCCGACCGGCGCCGCAAGCGACGCCTTGGGCGGCCGCCGAATAATCGAAAATGCACGAAACCGAGAAAACGAATTAAAAGATTTTTTTTAATTAGAGTGCATGCATTCTAAAATGTCTTCGTTACCGAGATTGATGTGTACTTTATGTATTTACTGAAAAGGTGGTTCGCACGCACGCTAAAGTCGGAACGAGGAACATTTTACGGAAATCCTAAGCTTTTGAGGTGGGCATTACTACTTAAATTCTTTTATTTTGAAATGATATGTTATGGTGAAATAAGGGTGGTTTAAAATAGTATGTCATGCCGTATTTTATGTTTTGAATTGCCTATCTGATTGTCTACTGGGATAATATCCTACTAGACTTTTATAGTTAACGAATTCGGGTCTGACTAGGGAGTGAGTCCCTACTCGGACTAGTGCACAGATAGGGATCGTGAGCCGTCCCCTAGGTCGGCCGGTCCAGTGATCGAGATTGTGGTCACATTCTCGTTTCACATGATAGCTCAGATATGGTACATGATGGGGGATGATGATTGCCTGCAGGCACTATTTTTATTAAAGGAATGATTTAGTGTTTCTCGGCCTTTTTAAAGTAAAACCCGAGATTCACTCGATGATGGCTTGACATGTCTTAAATGATAAATGTATTTCGGGCATGAGTTCACTGATTGCATCAAGTACTCAGCCCCTGCATATGTTTTCCCTATGTGCAGGTTGAGCATGGACGGGGGACGGAGGATGTTGAGCATTGGACAGAGACAGTATTCAATAAATGATCCGGTTACTATTGTGTCTTCATACATAGTAGTAGCTAACTCTCAAATGCTTCCGCTATGTCAAGCTTTAGAACTCTGATGTTATCTTTATTCTATTTGACTACTTTTCCTACGAACTTTGTTGCTTCGTTATTTCAGACTATAATTTGGTAATAAAGTTCATCTTTTGATCGATATGTCGTACTCCTTTTGATTGTTCCCCCTTCTTTCCCGCTTCTTAAATCCCCCACGAGTCACGATTCCCCGTGCTTCCTATCCTTAGGAAGTGCGGTCGTGACAGTATCTACTACTTTGACTTACCAAAGGTGCGGGTTTTTCGTCACCCAACGAACCAGGTATATTGGGTAGTGGTGATCATTATCTAGCAGTGCTAGGATTTCTATTATGTTGAATTGTGCGCGAGGAGAGTCTCGTTTGATAATGTCCTCAAGAGGAGCTTGAACAAGGTTTTATTATTCGGAAACTGGCCAGTTGGAGTTTTATTACTCTATGAATAATAAATAAGTGTTTCTTGCTAAGTCCACTCTTGGAATTAATAAGATGTTAGTTAATTAAATCCATAGCAGACTTTAATTAATTAATGGACATTTATATCTTAAGCCCGGGAAATAAAGAATAAACAAAATGGAAACCCGGATTACTTGTAATTTCAGATTTGGATGGGGAGTTCAATATTACTTCTGTAGTGGCTGCTCGTAATATTCTAATATAAGCTTGTATTAAATTGTGGGTTCAATTTAATTAGTAAAAAGCTAATTGGGGGAGCCCATATCCAAAACCTTCCATAGATCCCTGACTTGGCCCAATATGAACTATTATAAATAGGAGAATAAAGGAGACAGAAGGAATACAATTAATTGTCATGAAAATTTCGCCCACTCTAATTTTAGAGGGGACGAAAATTTCAAAAAGATTTTCTCCTCCGTGAGATTTTCAGCTCATCCTCCGTGAGAAATTTCTGTCTTCTTTATTCAAGTCCTAGTGTTTCGATAAGATCAGCCCACCCTGATGTCGAAATAGAGTTCGGGACACCAGTCAGAAGATCCGTGGTCTAGTATTGAAGATCATCATGGAGAAGGCGCGAGCAATTGACGATTCTTTGGAGAATCGACGAGGTAAATTGGCTAACTCCGTAGCAAGCATGTTTTAGGGATTTTTTGTGCTAAAGCATGTTTGAAATTCAAGTTATGAGCATGATACATGTGATAACTACGCGAATAGAATTTGTCTAAATAATCCACAAAATAGATCCGTGTATGTGATCCGTTAGAACGCATGCTTCCGCTGCTAACCCCTTCAGATTCCAACAACACGGTCAAACAAGTGAAGCCCTTTCCCTACCGAAGAGAGGCCAAGAAGAAAAAGAATGATCCAGTAGACTTCATGGAAATCTTCGGCAAGCTGGAAATCAATCTACCATTCCTACAGGCTCTGAAGCTGCCTCTGTTCAGCATGTTCATCAAAGAATTCATCGTCGGGAAGACTAAACCCAATGGCAAAATAGTGATCGAAGAAACTGTGTCAGCAGTGATTCAGAAGCGGAGGATGTCGTCAAAACGTACTGACCTAGGTATGTTCACTCTTCCCATTTCAATGAGGGGACATTAGAATTGAGCATGCTATGTGTGACCTAGGAGCATCAATAAATGTTTTACCGCTTTTCATCTACAAGAAGCTGGTAGGAGTAAGAATGGTTGATACGAAGGTGGTGATCAAGTTAGCAGATAGGTCATGCATTAGTCCAGAGGGTGTGCTGGAAAACGTGATAGTTAAGGTGCGTGATTTCTTGTATCCAGCTGATTTCCATGTGATTAGGATGAGTGAATATGAATCTGCTGAGTCTAGCGGAGTACTTTTAGGTAGACTATTCCTACGCATCGCTAGTTTTTAATGGAACAATTTGTTTGGACTATCATGGGGAGAAATTCATTTTCAATATTGATGAAGCAATGAAGAAACCTTTAGATGTGGAAAATCTTCATACTGTGGATATCATTAATCCCTTGGTCCACGAATATCTTGAGACTGAATTAATGCAGGAACAGATTGACAATTCAGAGTTAAGACATTCTATTGATAGAGAGGTAGCAGGATGGTGTGAGGCCATGAACACTCTAGAGTTGATAGATGAAGAGCTAGCAGAGGCGATTGTGGAATTCTGTAAGAGTTGAATCTGCCAGGTCAAGGGGATCAGCCCAGGTGGCTAGTTTGGAAAAATTGCCAAGACCTGAAGGATTAATCACCAAGGAAATGGAAAAGAATCCATTGGCCCAGGAGACAAGTTCTCCAAAGAAGGAGTTGAAGACACTGCCACCGGGTCTAAAGTATGTTTATTTGGAGGAGAACGAGATGTTCCTTGTGATCTTCAACATCAACTTGACCCAGGAACAGGAAAATGAGTTACTGGAAGTGATCAGGAGAAACAAGAAACCTATAGGGTGGACTCTATCAAACCTAGTGGGAATCAGTCCCGACCTCTATATGCATCATATTCGCTTGGAGCAAGGAGCAAAGGCCTACCGGGATTCACAGAGGAAACTGAATCCAAACATGAGGGAAGAAGTCTTGAAGAAAGTACTGAAACTACTGTCCTTGGGAATCATCTACTCGATCCCAGACAGTGAGTGGGTCAGCCCAGTCCACATGGTGCCGAAGAAGTTGGGGATACAAGTGGTGAAGAATGAAAAGAATGAGCTTGTGCCCACAAGACTGGTAACGGGCTGGAGGATGTGTATCGACTATCGGAAGTTGAATGAGGCTACACGAAAAGATCACTTTCCGTTGCCCTTTATCGACCAGATACTTGAGAGACTAGCGGGCAAGCAATTCTTCTGCTTTTTGGATGGCTACAGTGGGTATTTCCAGATATACGTAGATCTGGAAGACCAGGAGAAGACAACTTTTACGTGTCCCTTTGGGACGTATGCGTATAGGAGGATGACCTTTGGCCTGTGTAATGCACCAGGCACCTTTCAAAGATGCATGATGAGCATCTTCTCGGACCTGCTGGAAGAATGTATCGAAATTTTTATGGATGATTTTACAGTTTATGGGAGTTCCTTCGAAACCTGCCTAGCTAACTTAGATCTAGTACTACAGAGATGTCGAGAGAAGAATTTGGTGCTAAATTTTGAAAAATGTCACTTTATGGTGCCGGAGGGAATTGTCCTGGGCAACTCCGTCTCAGAAAGAGGTATTCAGGTGGACAAGGCAAAGGTAGATGTGATTTCAAGGCTTCCTTATCCTATCAGAAGGAAGTGAGGGGATTCTTGGGCCACGCAGGATTCTACCGAAGGTTAATCAAGGACTTTGCAAAAATTGCGCAGCCACTTACCCGCCGCCTGCAAAATGATATCGATTTTGTCTTTGACGAGGCTTGTCAAGGGGCTTTCCAACTTCTGAAGGATAAGCTTGTATCAGCACCGATAATCAGAGCTCCAGACTGGAATCACCCCTTCGAGGTGATGTGCGATGCCAGTGACTACGCCGTCGGAGCAGTGCTAGGTCAAAGAATTGATGGGAAGAGCTATGTAATTTTCTACACCTCGAAGACTCTTAACCAAGCCCGGAAGAATTATGACACCACGGAGAAAGAAATGCTAGCTGTTGTGTATTCCTTTGAAAAGTTCCGACCATATTTACTTGGGTCGAAGGTGATAGTGTTCACTAATCACGCAGCGATTAAGTACTTGTTGGTGAAGAAGGAGTCTAAGCCAAAACTAATCCGATGGGTGTTGTTACTACAATAATTTAACTGGGAAGTGAGGGATAAGAAGGGAACCGAGAATAAGGTAGCCGATCATCTAAGTAGAATTTTTCAAGGAGATACAAAGGAGGCTATATCGGACGCATTCCCAGAGGAGCATCTATATTGCATGGGGGAATCCTCTAGACCTGTTAGATGGGAGAAGGTGTTGGCAGTAACCGGTCTAGGAGATTAGGACAAAGGGAAGTATCAGCTGAATGCAGAGTCATGGTTTGCGGACCTGGCAAACTATTTAGTCACAGGAGAGCTGCCCAGTACACCAGAGATTTTTCGGGCCCAGAGGATTAAAATTAGGAGCGAGATCGGAGAAATCAGGGGCGGAATGGGCACGATAACATCTGTCGTACTGGGACTGAAGGAATCATTGGAGGCGCATACAGAGAAGAAGACTAAGACCCTTACCCTGATGATGCGGATGATTGCCTCAGTCGAACAAAGGAATTCACAGGCCCAGCAGTTTATTCCTCCTGGGTTCAGTGGAGAGATCAGACCCTCAGCCCCAGGAAAACCCTCCAGTAAGCAAGCGCCCGTTAATCCTACTGCAAACCCATCTAAGAAGAGGAAGGAGATGACCACGAAGCCCACAACAACCGTGTCAGTGAAGAAAACCATACCAAAGCTAGCAATGAATGAAGCAGAGGAACTACACCATCGGTTCCTAAGAAAGTGAAGACCGCCCGCCTGAAGCAAGTGTCCCACAATCCTGGCTCCCAACGGAGCCAGAAATAGAATTAAACCCCCAGTGACCAAGTAATTTTACATTTGAGTTTTTATTTTTCTTTTCTTTTGTTGAGTGTCTATGTCTACATGTTTTCTCTGTTTTAAGCATGTTTGCCATGTCTATGTATATGTGTTTTATGTGCTTCTCCCACTTAGCCCAATACTTGGCCTAAGTGTGAGAAGATTGTCTTGTATATATGCTCTGTTGGTTTTATTATTTTGTGTCTTCTCCCACTTAGCCCAATTCTCGGTCTAATTGTGAGAAGATTATATTACCTATGTTTAAGTTGGTCTCTGTTGTTCATGTGTTCACCAACTGCCGGTTTCCACTTCATCAGGACTGCTTGGGGACAAGCATGAGTGAAGTGGGAGGGGGGAGCAGTTAGTGCAGTTAGCGTCGAGCAAGTATATATTTTGCCAAGTCTAGGAGTCAGTTTTTTTTTAGGATTTATGTGTTAAGTATAAACTGGCGAAATAGAAGACAAGATTCCATTAGTGAGAGTAATTGAATAGATGATACATGTCAATTTTGAGACCTCTTTCCTTAATAAATCAAAATCAAAATCAAAATCAAATTGAGTAAAGTAAGGACGATAAAAAGGCCTTAATTTGATCTTATTGTGAAGCCATCTATAAAGTGAGTTAAAAGCCTAAGAGTAGAACACTTTCTACTAAAAAAAAAGAGAGGCTGCCACCTGATGCTTAGGAAGAAATGACATAGGGGAGTAAGGACTAAAGGCAATAGGAGAAACTAGTTGAGCTTATTTCTTTCGAACTTGCTGGACCAGCCTCATTGTAAGGGCATCCCTTAGTTAGCAAAGTTGAACCTCTGTGGTATTGACCTTCCTGTTGAAACCTCAGCTTGCATACCATGTGAACAAGGGGGCAGGAGTGGGGGCAGCTCACCAAATTGGGGTAGGGAATAGGTTGTGAACAAGGGAATAGTAAGAAGTAGAAAAGGAAATGGGCAGGAAAATTCTGTAACTTGACCCAAGAAAAAAAATGGGCAGGAAAAGTTGTACCCTGACCCAAGAAAAAAAAGGAAAAAGTGTTAGGAAAATTTCAGGGCAGGAAAAATTTTGTAACCTGACCCGATAGATGAAAGGGATAGAGGAATAAGGCCAAAATGGCCAGGGAACAGCTCCAAGTTGGGAAGTTTAAATTGTGACAAGGGAGGTTGTTTTCATCCTTTTGTCCCTGAGTTCACATGTCCCTCATATGCTTTAACTTGCAAATACAGAACTTAGACCCCTTAGGATTCCCACCTACTTACACTAGGCCCCGTTACAACCAAATGCAAAGACCTTAAGGAACTTTTCTTGTGTTAGTAGAACTCAAGGCATCAGTGGTATGGCAAAAATGAATGAGTGAATGGTCCTAACGTTTCTGGTGAGGAATGAGTGACCGAGTGAATCCAACAACTTAGTAAAAATAGAGGTTGTCTTGATGAACTGACAAACTGACCCGATAGAAAAAGGGAGGGGGGGAATCTGAGACTGTATACGATTGGATTGACCTTAAGCTTGTGGGGACGACTGCTAGAACTTGAACCAGTTTATACATTTGTGTTTGTTTTTGGTTTTTATGTCTTGTTTGTTCTTGTGAGTCTGTTCTATTTTCATGTCAAACTATTTTTGCGTCTAGGTCTAGGAGTTTAAGTCTTTTCTTTTTCTGTAGAGTCGGTCAAGTGATAACCATGCATTGAAATTTGCCTTATTTCTTTTATTTTATCTTTCATACTTGAGGACAAGTATAGTATAAGTGTGCGCAGTTTGATAAGGCTCATTTATGGGTCATTCCATTATTTAATAACTAATCAAATATTAATAAGATTAAATTAGGTTATTATTTCACATCTTCTTCACGTCGCTGCCTTATCCCTGTAAGTTTTTCTATTTCTGTATTTTAATTTCTCTTCCTTCTCCTCTTCTATTTTGATAAATATGAATTGATTTAGACTTAAATGCAATAACTCAAACTATGAAAAGTGTTTTTGGTATGCTTTTAGTACAACCTAAAGATAGGTATTTTGTTCTTCAAAAATCTATAATGGGATTAGTTTTGCAGTAATGTTGGGGGTATTATTCTGCTGCATTTTAGGTTTTGCAGTACTGATAAGGCTCATTTCATGCATTGGTTGTTATGGGGTTAAATTCTGTAAATTCAGTGAACTAATAAGTGTTTGTAGTTCAGGTGCGTGTAAAATCTGCCGAACCCAGGAAGTGCATACAAATTACCGGGGGCAGAGGAAAAGGAGGAAAATGAAGTGAAAAATGCCAGCAATTTACCAGACCGAGGAAATGAAAAGAAACGCTGGCAGAATACAAAAAAAATGGAGCAATGAGCAAGTATAAGGATCAAGGGCAAAAAAGACAAATTATGAAGAATGAGTGCCCTAGGGATCCGTGTCTATATAAAGGGACGACATCTTTTGAAGATCATAATCTTTTTATCACTTTTTTTCTTTCACTCTTAGTCTCCTTAGTTTCATTCTCTAGTCTTAGCTCACTTCACACACGCACTTTGCACCGATGGGAAATTCTGGGTAGGCTCGGCGATAGTTAGTTTCTGTGGTATAACACCGTCCTCACGAGGGCAAAGATACAATCTGTTTTTATTTTCTGTCGTTTATTCTCGCCGTGAACTTCCTTGCTTGGAGCTCGGCGACTGCTTTTGTATTCTGGATCTTATTTTCGTAGCTATGGCAATTTCTATATTCTGTTTTACTTTGGTTTCTGATGTTGGTGTTGGTTTACTGATTTCAGATGCTTTTCGCAATTGACTGTTGAATTGGAGTTGAGATTGGTTGAATCTGAGTTTGTTTGTTGAGGAATTGTTTGAATCGGAGTTGAAGGAGATGGATCTGAATGTGGTTGAGATTGGATCGGTTGGATCCGAAGTGGATTGCGAGTTAGAGTTGTGGATCTGATACGTGGTGATTTGAATTTGCATGATTATGGCTATTTTTACTGTTGCTTTCGATTACTCGACCCAGTAATTTTAGATCTGATGATATTCTGCTTAATCGTAATGTTTGATGTCCGATTTGAAGTTGCTCTGTTTTGATGCTCTGTTTCGTTCAAGTTCATTTTTATTTGTTGAAGAAGATGAAGATCATTGGTAATTAGAGTCTAGATTCGTCGTTTGTCTGCTTTTGCAGCTTTATTTGTCGCAGTATCTAAATTGGGAATCTGTCCCACTGCCTTTTCATGCTCTTTTGTCTAACCATTTTGGGAAACTTTTTACTTGACCTAGTAGTTTGATAAACCGACTGTAGTCAATTTCAAATTCTCAGATCATGAACATGTTTGTGTTTCTCTGTTCTTAGGTCTAGTACTTGAAGTGTTTTTAATTCTCGTGACCCAGTAGTTTAAATTTCTCGACCCACTTGTTGCGTTGCAGCAGCCAACCCTTCCCAAAACCGTCCAAATGAATGCTAACTCATCCGTCCTCGTGGGATCGATCATTTGCTTCTCTATACTAGCCAATAGTGTAGTGGGTTCAGGTTTTGAAGCGGAAAAGTGTGTGTCCCACGACCAAATTCTAAAGGTTCCACGATCTCCTAGACCTTGTGATCTAGCAAATCCTCTGGGCCTAGGGGTTTGTGATATATCAAGTGCACAATACACTCTTAAAACTGTTTACTTTCAAGTACTGTTGGACATGGTCTTAATATCTTGTAACAATCAATGTTCTCTCCCCTTTCACAAGAAGCAATCCGACCTTCTTCTCAATTACTACTAAGCTGAACTCCCAGACGGTGGTAAGTCCCCATTTCTCTCTGTGTTGTTAAAACTCTTAAATCTTATCTCATATCGACTTGGTGATGATCCTAGATCATCAATATAAGTATGGATAAGAGCACTCACAATGGAGGGCCGATGGAGGGGCCTTCCCCACCGGCCTCCATCGCCCCACCACTGCGGCGGAAAGGCCATCGATCGGCCACCTCCCCTCTCCCCCAAAAGGCCAATGTATCGGCCTTGGCCAATCCAAATGGGGCGTCGATCGGCCCTCCATTGTGGTGAGAGGGCTGACGATTGGCGCTATAATCTTCCTTTTTTTTTGGCAGAAACAGAAAGATAGAGAGAGAGGAAGAAACGCTGGAGGAAGAAGAAAAAAAAGGGGGTTGTTGAGGAAGATTAAGAAAATGGAACTCTATACCCTTATTTATATTTAAACTATAAATTAGTGGGCCAATAATTTTATTAAATTAATGGACTATATTTGAGATAGCCTAATTTTGGTTTTCATTTAACTAATTAATAAGTTTCACATATTTGAGATAAATTAAAATTTATTTCATGTACTATAATTTTACATTTTAATTTAATTAAGTTAATAACATATTAAATATAGAAGTGCTAAAAAATTAAAACAAAATAATAATGACGTGGAAAGGGAAGGGCCCTATGGGAGGGCCTTTCCATTGTGGGAAGATAGGTCCTTTCATATGATGTTGTGGAAATAATAAAAAAAAAAAGGGCCCAACCATTGCTAATGCTCCTAGCTCATCAATATAAGTATGGAAAACCTCACCCCCCCCCCTCCTTAGAGCATCTCCAACAAGGAAAGGTAAATGAAATAGGTATTTTATCTATTTACCTTCTCATAAAGTGGAATATACACTTCCAAAAAATAACACACTCCAAAGAAAAAAGGTATATTGGAATGTAAATCATTTTTTAAAAATAAAATAATAGTATAAAATGCATTAAAAGACATAAAGTGTAATGCCTTCTCAAATACATTTCCCCTTGGAGAATGATTTTTCATGAAAAGAAGGTAAATATGGTAGTTATAAGATTATACCTCTCCAATGATAGAGAGGTAAAGATACCTCTTCAAAATGAGAAAATGTATAATACCTTCTCAAATACCTCTCCCCTTGGAGAATGATATTTCATGGGAAAATGGTAAATATGGTAGTTATATGACTTTACCTCTTCATTTACCTCTCCCCTTGGAGATGCTCTTATAAGACCTTTTAAGAGCATCTCCAAGGATAGAAGGTATATAGAAAAGGTATATCATGTTACCTTCTTAAAAAGTGAAATATGCTTATCTAAAAAGTAACATATTCCAAAGGGAAAGGTATATGGAAAGGTATATTATTTTTAAAAATAATATAATAGTACAAAATGCATTAAAAACATAAAGGTAATACCTTCTCAAATACCTTTCCCAGGGGATAATGATTTTTCAGTAAAAGAAGACAAATATGGTAGTTATAAGATTTTACCTCTCCATTGATGGGGAAGTAAAGATCTCTTCAAAATGGGAAAATGTATAACACCTTCTCAAAATACATCTTCCCTTGGAGAATGATTTTTCATGAAAAAAGGTTAATATGGTAGTTATATTAGTTTACCTCTCCATTTACCTCTCCCCTTGGAGTTGTTCTAAAGGGTGAGTGGCTCATTTTTAATACGATGTCAGAGCGGGTCCAAGTTGATGATGAATTTTATCATTTTATCTTTTCTCTTGCCTACCAACGTGATAGAAGTCCGATGTGTCATTCCTTCCCACATGTGAGAGGGCGTGTTAAAAACTCTTAAATCTTGTTCCTCTTCGACTTATCCTAACTCTTCTATATAAATATGGATAACCCTCCTCTTATAAAGCTTTTTAAGTAGTGAGTGGCCATTATTCATAATTTTTTATGTGAATTTAATTGTTAACTATTTTGTCTTGAAACTCATTATCTTACATTTTTTTGTAAATTTATTTTCGAATTGCTTGGTATTGACTTTGTTCAATTAGATTAACTCATTGTCGAGGGTAGTGTCATGTCCGAGTCTAGGCATTGAAGGCATATGTAGGTGAACAAAGTAGGTTCCTAATTTGTACCAATGTTTATCGCAATCTTTTGCTATAATATGACCTTTATTTATTATATGTTGTTTCTAGGTGGTGAATTTGTATCTTGGACGGTACTGAAGGGGTACAGGTGAGCATGATCATAGAAGTTGGACTGACCGGGAAGAGGACACAGAAGTGATCACATTGAATTAAGGACCTCGTTGCTCATAGCTGGAAGTCTGACAATAGATTTCGAACCGAGTATCTTAGAAAGTTTGATGATGCTATGAAATAACAACTACCATCCTCTGACATCAAGATCAATCCACATATCATTTCGAAGATCATTGTGTGGAAAAAATCTTGCTCGTCATTGGTTGGTATTCTCAAGCGGAGCGGAGTTGGATTCAATATGAAGGGTGACTGAAAGATAGACTGTGATGACGATCAATAAGATCAGATTGTGAAGGTAACCTACCGACGATGCTATATGGGAGCATTGTTTGTAGTCTTCTTCTATTTTTCAATGTAGAATAGGTGTATCACGAGCTCAATTGAAAAAAAATGCTATGAAATTTCTAATGGCTTATCTTACCAACAAGTAGAAGAGTGTGGATGAAACACGCTTGTCGTTAGTGTGAGTGTGTGTATAATAAACTTCTAGATCGAGCTGTCAAGTCCAATGAATCCACTAAACACTAGGTCTAGGAACTCCCCCTAGCTCAAGTGGTTGAGAAGGGTGGCAAGGATATGGCACCTTCCTGGAGGTCTTGAGTTCGACTCCTGGATGGCGCGACTTTGGGATTAATTTCCCTATGGGCCTGTTCAAGGTTGTTTCCTTGGGGCTTGGCAAGCTTTCGAGCCTGGACGCGTCTGAGGGTGGCAGGTAGTCTACCGGGGCTGAACTCGTCGGAGGGAGTGCAGTCTACGAGCCAACATTGGCTAGTTCACGCCTGAACCCGTCGGAGGGAAGCTAAAGTATTCGAGCCACGAGGGGCTGTGGCGGGCTAGTTCGCTTGCTGAATGTATCTCGAACTCCTATGTATGAAAAAAAAAAGAACTCAAGGCGACGCGGAAGACTCTGTCGATGGACACACAAACTTTCGCATTCAAAGATCCCTCAACCCGTTATACTATAGACTAGTATAGAGAAGCAAGGGGTCGATCCCACGAAGATGGACACGTAAGAAAGCATCTAGAGATTTTTGGTTAGAAAACGGCTGCTACCACGCAAACTTGGGTTGAGATATAACTACTTCTAGACCTAAGCACGAAATTAAACACTAGACCTAGTAAAATGTAAACAGCGTGCAGACATCGAACATCCTTAGATCTAAGTAATTTTAAACTTACTTCCTAGACCAAGCAAACAATTACCAACTATAGCTAAACAGAACGCAAATAGAAGTGGCAACCAAAATCAACTCCATAGTTCCCGATTCACCCAGATCTACTTCGATCAACACCAGATTCTAACGATTCCACCCAAACTCAGCAACCAACACGAAACTCAAACATCCAACTCAGTAATCACAACAAACTCAAAATAATGAACATCCATAACCAAAACTCAACAGCAGCTCAAATACGGAAAATAGAAATTGCATAAACTACAGAAATTTAACCGAAAATAGAACCGAGCTTCTAACGACGAAGCTCGGTGAAATCCTCAGCAGTCACTAAAATAAAAACGGGAAATTGTTTCTTCGCCCTCTGCAAGGACGGTATTACGCCACAAATGTCGAGAATTAGAAAGCAACAGTGACGGCAAACGTAACCCCCTTCGAAACTCCGAAAATCCCCTAAGTATGCAGAAGTGTGTGAGCTAAGAACCAGAGGCCTAAGTGTCAAAAGTCCCCGAGCATTGCATGCTCTCTTCCTTATATAGATGCGGTAGGATCTTCTAGAAACCTTCACAGAAATCTCCCTTCTGCCCTTCAGTTTCACGATCCCTCCATCTAGTCATTTTCCTCCAAATTTGCTCACTTATTCGCCGTATTTGCATGGTCCTTGTAATTCATCTTCTTTGTTCCTCGACCTGGCAAATTCTTCTGCACACTTGGCTTAAAACATGTGTTAGACCCTATAATTGTATTAATTCAACCCCTAGACCTATGCATGAAATTAGCCTTATCAAATTGCTCACACTTAAACCATGCTTGTCCTCAAGAATGAAAGACAAGAAAAAAGATATAAGGCGAATTTCGATGCACAGTTCCCATGAACGACTCTACAAACAAGACACGAACAAAACACAAACTACTAGACCTAGACATACTACAGACTCACAAAGAGAAAACAAACTTTTAAAGAAAACACAGAGAAAACACAAAGGCATGAACTAGCTTCAACTTTTAAGCAGCCGTCCCCACAAGTTTAAGGTCTATCTGATTCGTCTACAATCTCCAAATCCTCCCTTTTCCTTCTTCTACCTAATCGGTCTGTCAGTTCGTCAAGATAGCCTATTGATTTCCCACTTGTTAGATTCACTCGATCACTCATTCCTCACTAGGGATGTTAGGATCGAATCACTTTTAAGTCAATGTTACACCACTGATGCGTCGGGTTATGAGAGTTTCTCCTTTCTATAATTCTCCTTTCTCTTTAAATTCCTGGGTCAGATTACTATTGCTTCCTGCCCTTAGGTAATTTTTTTTTCTTTTTCTATTCCCCCATTTTTATATTTTCCCCTGGACTTCGTCCAGCTTATACCTCTGAATTCTGTTTATTTAATTCCTCCTCTGGACTTCGTCCAGCTTATACCTACTTTTCCTGAACTTCGTCCAGCTTATACCTCCAGAACCCAATTTTTATTTTTCTCCTTACGACTCTTCTCCCTAAGCATCAAGTGGTGGCCCCTTTTATACAAGTTAGCTCACAATGTATAGGCTTATAACTCACATTTATGGTGGCGCTTCACAACTAGGTCATCTAAGGCAGCCTCTATCGTCCTTACTTCATTCAAACCTAATTCAGCTTATTAAGGAAAAAGGCCTCAAAGTTGATATGCATCCTATCTTCAATTGCTCTCACTAAGGGGATCTTGCCTTATTATATTCACTGGCTCATGCGTCACACATAAAGAAACTAAACCTGAACTAAAGACACCTAATCACATAAGAACACAACTATACGACTCCCTCCCCCTCCCACTTCACTCAAGCTTGTCCCCAAGCAATTCCTGTGAAGGGGGGAAACAGGGAAGAACAAACAAAACACAACAAAACATAAAAAAAACATCAAGAACAACAAACGTGAAAAAAAAACAAACACACTTCTCACACTTAGACCGAGCACCGGGCTAAGTGGGAGAAAGTACAACAGAAGAACAACCAAAACATGCCAGAAAAGAAACACAAATTTCTCACACTTAGATCAAAAATTGGGCTAAGTGGAAGAAGACATATTCACAGGCAAATATATACAAAATATGGCATGCTGGGAAAAAGAACATATATAAACGAAATGAAAGAAGAAAGGAAAAATAGAAAAGTAAAAGTTACTTGTTCATGGGGGATTCAATTCGGAGTCTGGCACCCGCGGGAGCCAGACTTGGGCGTTACGTAGGGTCGGGTCACCTTTGCTTTCTTCCTTGCCGGCGAATCCGGCTTCTCTGTCACGTCCTCACTCGGTTGCTTGGTAAATGTCCTCTTCACAATTAAGGTCTTTGATGCCGACGGGGCTAGCAGGGGTTTAGACGCGGGCGGAGGATGCTGGGGAGGTTCACTTCCTTGCCCTGTCTGGGTGGACACCTTGCTGGGTCCAGTAGGCAGTTTCGCCTGGGGCTCGGAGAAGTTCTCTTTCATCCATTTTGACATCATCATCATTAACTGGACAGCCTCCTTCATCTGACCGTTGTGAGCCGACGACTTCCCCACCAATTCAGTCACACGATCCCGTACCATCTCTTCTCTGACCATCCTGATTTCTGACCTCATCCATCCCACCTCCTTTCTCATCTCCTCAACTTCAATCTTGGCTGTGGACTCGACAACTTTCGGTTCTCGCTTGACCTGGGGTTCCACTCGGCCGACTTCGTAGAAACACACCTCCTTCTCGTGCTTGTACAACAACCCCTTGTTAAAAAAGTAGTCAACGTTGAAGATTTCGGGAGGCTCACACATAACCACCTCAGGGGCCGATTTGGCGATCTTCATTATCGTGTTTCGCTGAAGATAAGCCCCTAAAAGGTGACACGTGTACATGTGTCGGGAAGGGTTGGCGGTCATTTGATGGCATGCCTGGGCTAACAAGTAGCCTAAATGCACCCGTACTCCCTTAGCCATGCACCAAGTAAAGTATAAATCCGCTGTTGTCAAGGCCGAGTTGGCAGTCCCCGTGAGATTGAAGATGATGAAGGTCTGAGCAAATCGAAGTATGCGATTCTCTATATGAAACCCTTTTTAAATACTTGTCTTAAACTGTCCCACCTTCGGGTGGGTGATGAACTACCAAGCTGATTGCGGTTTGAACCCAGGCGTAAATTTCGGCGCTCCAACCATCCGATCATTCCATTGCCCCTCATCATCCTCCGTACGCGTAAACAGTCCCATTCAGAGGGACCATTCGCGGATACTCATTTCGTGCTCTTTGGTGAACAGACGGAAGGTGATGGAATCGGCGTCCAAGTCAGTGGTTGATTTCAAACGGAATGTAGAAAAGAACTCTCGTGCCAGTGCCGCCGGGACCTCCACAGAACTATGCTACAACAACCAATCGAACCCGATGGCGTCAATGAACTGCCGGAATTCTTCATCAGAACCTATCTCTTTTAACTCCTCGGGATCATATCGTTTGCCAGACTTGGCGAGCTTACCCGGGCCACTCCGTTCTTTGTAGGTCGCCGCCTGTTTGGGGTCATCAAACTTCCGCATCGAGCCAAGTAAACCCTTCGTAATCCATACCTCCGCAGGTTCGAAATTTAGTTCTTCATCCTGCTCCTCTTCAGATTCACTAGACGAAGGAGGGTCGGTAGGTTCCTTGGTGAAGGGAACTTTAGTTGGGGCTGGGAGCGAAGCTGCCTCAGACTTGCTTCCTGAGATAGGCTTGGCCTTCTTGACCCGGGAAGCAGCGGCTTGCTTTCCCTTCCTCTTCCGCTCGGCTGCCAGACGGCGTTCCTCCTCGGCACTCTCCTCTTCTCCAGGTCTAGGAGAGTTTCCCTTCTCAGCTGTTGTGGTTGCTGGACCCAGCACTTCCCTTGCAGTTTGCTGGTCGGAGTCATCAATTTCGTCCAACAAGCTCCGACGAGCTTGTCTCCTGGATTCCCGTCTGTCCAACGGTGAATCCGTCCCCTCCGGGACATCTGTCAGATCCACAATGAGATTAACCTCGTCCTCAACGGGTTCGTGTACTTCTTCAGTAATAGGGGCATCTACCTCCCCAGACAACCCAGGGGTTGCCCCCTCAATATAAATAGGGGTTTCCCCCTCAGCAACCTCCTTCTCAGAAATTAGGGCATCGCCGCCCGCCATCCTTTCCGGGGTTCTCCCCCCAACAAATTCTTTAGAAATACAAGGGGTCGCCCCCTCCAACTCACCAACAGGGGTTTCCCCCTCAACCTTATCAGTCGGGGTTTCCCCCTCCAAAACTTCACCAGAAATAACAGGGGTCTCCCCCTCAACCTTATCAGTCGGGGTTTCCCCCTCCAAAACTTCACCAGAAATAATAAGGGTCTCCCCCTCAACCTTATCAGTCGGGGTTTCCCCCTCAGACAACCCAGCAACAGAAACAGGGGTTTCCTCCTCAAGATCACCAACAGCAGAAACAATAGGGGTTTCCCCCTCAACAACCGTCATCTGTTTCATCTCCGCAACTAGATCTGTCCCTTGTTCCTGCTCTTCTCCCACCGCGACTTCTTTTTCCGGTTCGCCAGTAAACGGGTCGACTTCTGCATGTACGGTAGATGGTCGGCAAATCGTATCCTCTGGAACTTGCGGTTGTCGTGGTGGATGTCGATGTGGCGGGCGTGGCCTTCCCCATCATTGTCGTGAGCAGGGCGAAAGCTTTCATTGCCTCCTCCGGACCGCCAAATTTCTGCATCAATTCTGCCATGAAAGTCGCCGCGTTGGAATCGGTAGATCCGGCGGTGCTTCCTGCATTTGATGTGTTCTCCATTGCCTGAATCTGAAAATTCCTCAAAAACTTAGAAAGAATTTACGGGTTAGGGTTAATGAATGTTAGGTATCGCGAGAGAGAAAAATTGGGGATTTTTTTGTTTTGTGAGAGAGAGAATTTGCTTTTAGAAGAAATAAGCGTATGGGACGAAAGAAGTAAAAATGGGTAAGGGCGCGTACGGTTTTGCAGACGGTTGCAGGCGTGATGTAGGCAACCGTTCGCCTTCCCATAAAGTAATACTTGAATTTCAAAACTGTACCACTTCCCTCCCAACCTAAGTTTCTCTGCCCCATGTAAATGCCACTCTCAGGCAAAAACAAACGAAAATGAAACGCCAGACTCCCAGGTCAAGGATTCAAAACGTGACAAAACAATTTCCCTAAGGAGTCTGGTGATTCGAAAATATTTTTGGAAGATTAATTTTTTCTCTTTGTTTAGTTTTTTTTTCTTTTATAAAAATAGCTGAATATTTACACTTTCAATTGAGCACTCTCTAGATTCTCTGGTTCAGTGAAAAGATAAGAAAAGAAATATTCCAATTTACCTGACCCAGGAATTCATCGAGAGTATCCCCCCAGACCAATTAAGCGATAATAGGGTGTGCGCGTAGTGGCACTTCCTCCACTACACTCAACTCAGAATTATCCCTAAAAATCTTCACCTAATGACCATTAACAACAAAAGGAGTAGGTTTAAGGCACTGCCCTGGATCTCCACAGCTCCGTTTGCTCGAAGACTCACGATAGTGTAAGGCCCAACCCATTTGGACTTCAGTTTCTCGGGCATCAGCTTGAGCCTGGATTGAAATAGGAGAACTTTCTGCCCCACTTGTAGTTCCTTGACCCGGAGATTTTTGTCATGCCAAAGCTTAGTCTTCTCCTTATACCACATCGCAGATTCATAAGACTCAAGCCTTAGTTCCTCCAGCTCCTGAAGCTGCAGTTTCCTCTCTTCCTCACAAGCCTGAGGGTTCATGTTAATCTCCTTGACCGCCCAGTATGCTCTATGCTCCACTCCTACGGGCAGATGGCACATCTTGCTAAAACCTAATCTATAGGGTGACATTCCGATAGGCGTTTTGTATGTTGTCCGGTAGGCCCACAATGCATCTCCTAGCCTCTTACTCCAGTCCTTCCTTGACGGATTCACCGTCTTCTCCAATATCGCCTTTATCTCCCTGTTGGAGATCTCGGCCTGTCCATTAGACCGAGGATGATACGGGGTAGAAAGCCTATGGTGGACCCCGTATTTCCTCATCAGAGCCTCTATTGTCCTATTACGGAAGTGCGTCCCTTGGTCAGAAATAATTGCACGCGGCACTCCGAATCTATTGAAGATGTTGGCTCTAAGGAACTTGGCCACTTCTTTGGCCTCACAAGACGTGGTGGCCTTTGCTTCTATCCACTTCGAAACATAATCTATAGCCACAAGTATATAAGTATTCCCATATGAAGATGGAAATGGACCCATAAAAATCCATTCCCCAAACGTCGAAAATCTCGCAAACAATTACTGGGAATTGCAGCATTTCATCTCTCTTCAAAATTCCTCCCGTCTGTTGGCATCTTTCACAGTTTTGGCAGAATTCGAAGGCATCCTAGTGTAACGTAGGCCAATAAAAGCCATTATCTAACACCTTCCTTGTTGTTTTCCTCGGTCCAAAGTGACCTCCACACGCTAGGGCATGGCAATGATTAAGCACATCTTTCTGCTCCCATTCTGGAATACACCTCCTAATTACTTGGTCGACTCCCATTCACCATAAATATAGGTCGTCCCAAAAATAATACTTGGCTTCGCTTTTCAGTTTCATCTTCTGTGCCCGGGTGATTGATTGAGAGCTTGGTACCTCTCCAGTGACCAAGTAGTTTGCTAGGTCTGCGAACCAAGGTTCAGTGTTTAGATGGCATTTTCCTTTCTCAGAATCTCCTGGACCTGTTGTTGCCATCACCATTTCCCAACAGATGGGTCTAGGAAATGTTCCTATACAGTACAAATGCTCCTCCGGGAATGCATCAGGTATAGCTTCATCAGTCTCTCCTTGGAAAATCCTGCTCAAGTGATCAGCTACTTTGTTTTTTGTCCCCTTTTTGTCTCTGACTTCCCAATCAAATTCCTGCAATAGCAACACCCAACGGATTAATCTTGGCTTGGATTCTTTCTTCGCCAGCAAGTACTTGATAGCTGCGTGGTCAGTGAAGACTATCACCCTCGACCCCAGTAAGTACGGGCGAAACTTCTCAAACGAGTATACTACCGCCAGCATTTCCTTCTCTATGGTGTCATAATTCTTCTGGGCCTGATTGAGTGTTTTTTATGCATAAAAAATCACATAGCTTTTCCCATCAATTCTTTGACCCAGCACTGCCCCCACTGCGTAATCGCTTGCATCGCACATTATTTCAAATGGTAAACTCCAGTCAGGCGCCCTGATAATAGGGGCTGAGACTAGTTTATCCTTCAGTAGCTGAAAAGCTTCCTTGCACCCCTCGTCGAAAACGAAGTCAACTTTATTATGCGACAAATGGGTGAGTGGTTGGGCAATCCTCGCAAAATCTTTAATGAATCTTCTGTAGAAACCCGCATGACCTAGGAATCCTCTAACTTCTTTCTGATTTGTCGGGTAAGGTAATTTTGAGATCACATCAACCTTCGCTTGGTCTACCTGTATACCCCTCTCTGAAACTACATGCCCTATGACAATTCCTTCAGGGACCATAAAGTGGCATTTTTTAAAATTTAGAACCAAATGCTTTTCCTGGCACCTCCTCAACACTACATCCAAACTTGCTAGACAGGAGTCAAAAGAATTCCCATACACAGTGAAATCATCCATGAAAATCTCGATGCAATCCTCCAATAAATCCGAGAAGATACTCATCATGCACCGTTGAAAAGTTCTCGGTGCATTACACAGCCGAAACGGCATCCTTCTATAAGCATACGTTCCGAAGGGACACGTACATGTAGTCTTCTCTTGGTCCTCGGGATCCACGTAGATTTGAAAGTATCCACTGTACCCGTCAAGGAAACAGAAGTATTGTTTGCCTGTCAAACGCTCCAGCATCTAATCAATAAAAGGTAAGGGAAAATGATCTTTCCTTGTCGCTTCATTCAACTTTCTATAATCGCTGCACATCCTCCACCCAGTAACTAGTCGAGTGGGCACCAGCTCGTTCTTGTCATTCTTGACAACCTGTATTCTTGACTTTTTTGGTACCTTATGGACTGGACTAACCCATTCGTTGTCGGGTATGGAGTAAATGATTCCCAGCGAAAGCAGCTTCAAAACTTCCTTCAAAACTTCCTCTATCGTGTTCGGATTTAGCTTGCGTTGTGGATCTCTACATGCCTTCGCACCTTTCTCAAGCCTAATGTGGTGCATGCAAAGATCAGGATTGATTCCCACTAGGTCGGAGAGAGTCCATCCTATAGCCTTCTTGTTTCTTCTGATCACATTCAGCAATTTCTCCTCCTGTTCTTTGGTCAAGTTGTTGTTAATGCTAACGGGAAAAGTCTCATTCTCTTCTAGATAAGCATACTTGAGGCCTGGTGGGAGCACTTTCAGTTCTTTCTTCAGGGTACTTGCCTCCTGGGGCTAGGGATTTTTCTCTGTTCCATCAGGTATCATTTCTTTCCCTGACCTAGAAGAAGCCTCCATGCTCGCCACATGGGGTGTCTTCCTTGACTTAGCTACTCCTGGATTTTTACAAAATTCCAAGATTGCTTTAGCCAGCTCTTCATCTCATAATTCACTTATGTCCATTGTTTCACATCATCCAGCCACTTCTCTGTCGATAGAGTAACTCATCTCCGAATTTTCAATCTGTTCCTGCATCAATTCTGTCTCAAGATATTCCTGGACAAGGGGGTTAATAAGCTGGGTACAAGAAATCTTGCACTCTAACTATCACATTCTCAAGCACTCCTTCAGGGCAAACACACGACCTATCCGCTAGCTGGATTACCACTTTTGTATCTACCATACTTACTCCTACCAGTTTCTTATAAATGGAAAACGGTAACACATTTATTGATGCCCCTAAATCACACATTGCATGCTCAATTTGTACATCACCAATGGAAATGGGTAAGGTGAACATACCTGGGTCAGTACATTTTGAAGGCATCCTTCATTTTTGAATCACTGCGGATATGTTCTCGCCTATCAGGATCTTCCCACTGGGTCCTGTCTTCCCAGCTATAAATTCCTTAATGAACTTGCTAAATACTGGTAACTTCAAGGCTTATAAGAATGGCAAATTAATCTCCAGCTTCCCAAAGATGTCCATGAAGTCTACCGGTTCTTCCTTCTTTTTCCTAGCTTCCCCTCAATGTGGGAACGGTTTCATTTGTTTCTCTGCACCCGTAGAACCTCCAGCTGAAAACTCATCCGTTCCTTTTCTCGCTACCACATTCTCTACTTCCGGCTCTGGGTCTAGGAAAAATGGCTCAGCCACACTAGGTAAAGGTTTCTCCAAATCACCTTCCTGAAGGTCATCTATATTCCTAGAACCCCCTACTTCCAAATTCTCGAACTCAGGAGTTAGATCCTTCCTTACATTGTCCTTCACGGAAGGCGTTTCTTCCTCCTTCCTCATCGCTGGACCTTCATATCTTCGCCCAGATCGTAAAGTGATCTGACTGATGTTAGCTCTGTCTGGCAGCCTTACTGAGGCAGGGATCTTCCCTTCATTTCCTCGCATCTCGCTCAAGGATGTAGCGATCTGGGACATTTGCTTTGCCAACATATCCATTGCTGCCTTCTGTTCTAATTGAGCATCCTGAAGCTTATGCACCACGTCATTGTTGGACTGCAAGTTGTTCTGCATATGCAGTTGAGAACTGACTAAATCATGTACCATATCATCTAGATTCCTTGGTGGTTTAGGATTAGACTGTCCTGCACTTGGTCCTGGACCCAGATGTGGACCACTTCCTTGATTCTGGCGGAAGTTTTCTTGACCTCCTGAATTGTTGTTATACTGATTTCCCGGCCCTTGATTCCCCTGGTAGGTAGGTTGGGGATTTTGATAATTCCCGGTGTAATTCCTTTGATGTGGCGGCACATAAGAGTTCCTCTGATTTTGATTCATGTTCCCCCAATTAGAGTGATCTCCCTGGTTCCGGTTGTTCCAGCCATTTTGCCCCTCCTGATTTCTCCCAGACCAATTAGTCT
Source organism: Salvia splendens (assembly GCF_004379255.2). Lineage (NCBI taxonomy): Eukaryota > Viridiplantae > Streptophyta > Magnoliopsida > Lamiales > Lamiaceae > Salvia > Salvia splendens. Next base: position 20,512,227 of record NC_056047.1, on the reverse strand, counting down.
GTCTTTCTGGTTGATGCGTCAACTGAGTGTTCTGTTGTGGAGGTGGCTGGTTCGGATCGTTGTCATACCATCTAAAATTGGGATGGTTTCTCCACGGTGCAGCCCTCTGTCTTCCTGGGTTCCAACTTCCATCTGGGTTCCAACTTCCCATCGCATTAGCCTGGGCCTGGTAATCTCCTTCGTGAGGATCATAATACTGTTGTGTAGGAATTTCTCCTGGACCTGGAGATTTATCCTTCACTTGTGCAGCTGGCAGAGTGGTTTTCTCTATTGCATTCAACAATGCTTTCTCGAGCCTATCTATTCTTGCCTCGACTCTCTCGTCATCCTGCTCCCTCAGGGCATTTGCTGATCCTCTCCTCATAACAATTATCGGGCTGTCGTATGCCTTTTTAGCATCTATCAACTTTCCCAGAATCTCTCTTGCCTCGCTACCCCTCTTCTTCGTAAAATCTCCTCCGCTCGAGGAGTTCATCAAATCCTTCGACTCGGGGTTTGCTCCTTCATAGAACAAATAGTAAATCTCTGCCTCGATCATTCTGTGATTCGGGCAGGCGTCCAGCAAACCCTTGAATCGTGACCAATATTTGCTCAACGACTCGTCGTAATCCTGCTTGCACTCCACTATCTCCTTCTTCAGAGCATTTGTCTTGTTGGAGGTGATGAAATAATCTAGGAACTCCAATTTAAAGTCCCTCCATGTGCGGATAGAATCTTGGGGTAACCTCAATAACCACGTGTTGGCTTCCCCCTTCAAGGTAAAAGGAACCGCGCGCAGGCGATAGTCCTCCTCCGTTGCATCATTTGGGCTCTTCTGAATGCTACACAATTTGCTGAATTCATTTAAGAACTCGTATGGGCACTCATTCCTACGCCTAGAGAATGTTGGCAGAATGTCGAGCACATTCGTCTTGATCTCAATGGCCCTCTGGCGCGGATTCATCACTATAGCTTGGGCTGGCTCGCCATCAAGATGGGCCGTGAGCGAACCAATCTCCGGATCTGGATCGACCACATGTGCCATGTCTCCTATTTCTGCCTCTTCTGTATCTGTCTCTGAAGATGATTTGGGATCCTCCCTTCCTGACGAACTCCAACTCTCGTCGCTTTCTGAACCAAACGAAAATGGATCTCCCGTTGATAAACCCGATCTGGTGGTGACCGTAGATGCTGTTTTCTTGACTTGCCAAATAAACTGCTCGTTCCTCCACTCAGATGAGTCACCACAGTGTCCAAACCGCGAGTCTTTGCTCATAAACTGAAAACAAAGGAAAAGAAAGAAAAATTAAGAACTATGTACACCAAAATTCTCTAAACACAATCACAAATTACGCCTTCCATCCCCGGCAACGGCGCCATTTGAAACACGCTTGTCGTTAGTGTGAGTGTGTGTATAATAAACTTCTAGATCGAGCTGCCAAGTCCAATGAATCCACTAAACACTAGGTCTAGGAACTCAAGGCGACGCGGAAGACTCTGTCGATGGACACACAAACTCTCGCGTTCAAAGATCCCTCAACCCGTTATACTATAGACTAGTATAGAGAAGCAAGGAGTCGATCCCACGAAGATGGACACGTAAGAAAGCATCTAGATATTTTTGGTTAGAAAACGGTTGCTGCCACGCAAACTTGGGTTGAGATATAACTACTTCTAGACCTAAGCACGAAATTAAACACTAGACCTAGTAAACTATAAACAGCATGCAGACATCGAACATCCTTAGATCTACGTAATTTTAAACTTATTTCCTAGACCAAGCAAACAATTACCAACTATAGCTAAACAGAACGCAAATAGAAGTGGGGACCAACTTCCAGAAATATCAAGTACGGAAGAAAAGCTGCAACTAACAAACTAAGAACCTAACTAACAATGACATACATAACTTCAACTAAATCAAACATGAAGATGAAGAAAACAGAGCACATACCGGGATTCGAACAAAATGTAAAAATTCGGACGTCGGAAACTTGCAAACAACCGGAAATAAAACAGATCTACGTATACTAGGCGGAATGAAATGAAAACACGAAAGCTAGGCATAAATCTCAATCACTCTTCAGATCCAACATCGGAAACTCAATCCACTCCGGATCCAAGCAAACCGAACCCAACAGCAACCAAAATCAACTCCATAGTTCCCGATTCACCCAGATCTACTTCGATCAACACCAGATTCCAACGATTCCACCCAAACTCAGCAACCAACACGAAACTCAAACATCCAACTCAGTAATCACAACAAACTCAAAATAATGAACATCCATAACCAAAACTCAACAGCAGCTCAAATACGGAAAATAGAAATTGCATAAACTACGGAAATTTAACCGAAAACAGAGCCGAGCTTCGAACGACGAAGCTCGGTGATATCCTCAGCAGTCACTAAAATAAAAACGGGAAATTGTTTCTTCGCCCTCTGCAAGGACGGTATTACACCACAAATGTCGAGAATTAGAAAGCAACAGTGACGGCAAACGTAACCCCTTTCGAAACTCCGAAAATCCCCTAAGTATGCAGAAGTGTGTGAGCTAAGAAACAGAGGCCTAAGTGCCAAAAGTCCCCGAGCATTGCATGCTCTCTTCCTTATATAGATGCGGTAGGATCTTCTAGAAACCTTCGCAGAAATCTCCATTCTGCCCTTCAATTTCACGATCCCTCCGTCTAGTCATTTTCCTCCAAATTTGTTCACTTATTCGCCGTATTTGCATGGTCCTTGTAATTCATCTTCTTTGTTCCTCGACCTGGCGAATTCTTCTGCACATCTGGCTTAAAACATGTGTTAGACCCTATAATTGTATTAATTCAACCCATAGACCTATGCATGAAATTAGCCTTATCAGTAGAAGTTGACAACACTCGAACAACGCTGACCAACGGAACCAAACATTCACAAACTCAAAAAAAAGTCAACATCGATACCGCTTCTGTTACATACACTAATGTATATCCCAATCTGAAATAGAGATGTATCATGCATCGTAATAGAATCATACTATGAAATTTATAAGACCATCTTCAGCCATACAACAAATCTTTTTTTTTATGTAAAAAACTACTCTAATCATAGTTCAAACTCATTTATGCATTTTTCAACATAATAACACCAAAATATATGGAAATGTACTTTAAACAGCCCCAAATCTTCTTCTCTAATCATACTGCACACTACCTCTTCTATCACTGTTGTTCAACTTTAAATAGCCCCAAAACAAAAAAGATCTTTGAAAGGACAACCAAGAGGTAAAAAAGTAATTGCATGAGTATTAATTGATATTTAAACTCCATACAGATACATAATCGTAGACATTTTCACTAAAAAAACCATATGATTACAAAGAATTGACTCAAACTACACTACAACAATCTAAAAGTTACATAGAAATAAAGGAAGTACAACTTTTTTATCATCATAATGATATCACTTCCTCGTCATAGTTTAACGTGATTATCATTTGTTTTCTATAATTAGCTGTGACGCCCCGGAATTTCGTTCATTTCTTTCGAGATAAATCGAATTTATTAGCTTAATTAAATTTCGTTTAGAAGGCGTGTGAACGAAGAATTTCTGTTATAATTTCCGACTTTGGAATAAATTAAGAACTGTTGTTGGGGTAAATTGAAGTGCAAGGAAATTTTACTTCAATAATAAGAGGGGAGGAGATCTTTATAAAAAAATGCTTAGAGGAAAATTTAAATACAAAGTAGTACATGCCTCGATTTCCACACAGTGAGAACAAAATAACAACTCACCCTACTCTAAACTTTGAGAGGAGCTAACATCAAACTAGTAGCTAAATTGGGACTTGGTCAAAAGCTACTCAAAGTCTAATGCTTAAACAATTGCTAAACTTAGTAATGAAACAAAGTAAGTGATGTAGCAAGATTCCCCTCTTCTCTTCCTCCATATCTTCTCGATTTCCACCTACAATGAGACACCAATAAGGGTATCAAATTTTTGGCACATAAGAAAGGGAAAAGAAGACTCAAGCTCAATTAAGGAAGTAGGAGTAATAGGCAAAATAGAACAGCCAAGAGGCTGCAGTGTTGGCTGTGAGATCAGCCACGATTGTCCCATCCTAACTTTGCATCAATTGGGAATCAAACCAAGCTGCCACAAAGTAAGGGAACTCAACCACAAGCCAAAAAGAATGGAAGAATGGAGTCCCCTTTATCGAGGCTCAAGGAGCCAGCCAAGAGAGGGAATCTATTTCCCAGAATTTCACCAAATAGGCAACAACAATTGGATTAACACATAGTAGAGATAAGCTAGCAGTCCCAAAATAGGAGACTTTGCCCCCAAGTTTCAAACACAAGAAGCCAAGGCATTGGCTTATAAATACCGCCGTCCCCCTTCCCCACTCCACATCCACATTCTGTCAAATTTGCACAAGGCAAGGAGTGCGACGGAGTGAGGAGTGAGGAGCGGTGGCGTGAGGCGGTGGCAGTAAGAGGATAAACCGAGAGGATTCATCGAACTGAGGTAAACCCCATAACTACAACCTTTCGCATCATGTAGATCAACCACAACACATAGCCATGAACATAGAAGCTCAGTAGGATCCACCACGATAACAAGAGCAAGCATCTTAGATGGAGTCTCATCAACGAAAGTAACGGAACAACTAGGAAAAAAAATCCCAACATAGTAACCACATACCAATACTTTCGATCAGACAGAGAACTACATAATAAGAGTTTAACTTGGATCTTGAACATAGCTACTGCCCACCTTTTGAAACATAGTGTATGCCAAGTAGTAAAAGAGAACTTAGCTTGGCAAGGGAGGGCAGCGGAGCTCTTGTCGCTCGAACCGAAGGCGGCGAAGCCAACGGGCAAGCCGCTGCCACGACGGCGATGGGCGGAGACCCGTCGGTCGGAGAATGATGTCAGAGGAGGCGGCACTGTCAGGAACGGCAGCGCACGGCGGCGGCGCTAAAGGCCGAGAGAGTGGCCGAAGCTGCTGCGAATCGACGAAGGGAGCGGAGCGGCGTGACAGCCGCATGCACTTGCGCAACGGCTACGCCCTAAGGGCCTGACCGAGTGACGCGACGGACGGCGGCGCGAAGTAGAGGTCTGACGAGAGAATGGCACGGGGCCCCGATGGCGACGGCGGAGGAGCCACGTGTTCCCGGAGAGAGAGCACGCGCCGCCAGGGACGACGGCATCAGGCAGCGATGCCGTGGCAGAGGCGACGCCTCCTTTCCGCCAATTATTTCGCCAGAATGAAAGGGAGGCCACTCTGGGCGCGAGTTCGCCGGAGAGAAGGGGCGAAGGCGGCGACTTCTCCGGAGAAGCCGTGAGGAAACCGCCGCTGATCCTGAAGCTAGGGATTCATTTTCAGAATTGGGAATCAGAATGAGACAGAGGGAGGCACGATGAAGGGAGTATAATTAGTAGGCTGAAATTAAATGATTTGGGCCCAGAAGTGAATAAAAGAAAAAGAGAAAGAGGATGGGCTGAATTTTTTTGGCAGTTGGGCCACCTAATTAATTGAAGTAGTAAGGCTGCCCAATACTTTAAGGAAATGGTTGGGCCGAGATTTTAGTTGTTGGACTTAGAAAATTAATTATGTTTGGATGGAATTAATTTAAGAATCGAGTTGGAGCTTGATTAATTAATTCCCGAATAATTTATTAAGATTCCGAAGATGGAAAGTGAGGAAGTGGGAGACGCGAAGGGCCGACCGGCGTCGCCCCGCGACGCCATGGGCGGCCTTAAGAAAAATCCTATAAAAGCCGAGACTAAGACGTAGGTGCTATCCTATAGGATGCATGCATTCTTTTTCAGAAAAATAGTTCAAGTACTAATTAGCGTGCTACGCTATTTATTTTCAAAGGATAAATTGCACAAGGGCAAGTGAGGCCAAAGCGAGTAATTGAGTTGAGGAATAAGCATAACATGTGGGCTTTCTTTTAATATCCATCACTATAGTGTGGATATAAAGCAAATATTTTGAAGTTATGAAATATCAACCTTTCTCAAAAATAGAGATGTGATTTATTTTAAAGTTGTTGTCATGCCATAAAATGTTTGTTTTCGAGACATGTCTGTGAGGGCTATATGCCGAGAGTTTGGCGATGCCAAAACAAATTTGGGTAACGAATTCGGTTCCCAATAGGACAGCAAATCCTATTCGGAATTTCGTGCGCGAGCGCTGTGAGCCATCCTAGAGAGGTTGGCCGGCGAGGGTGCTTGTTGAAGGTGGCCACCTTCACGGCACACTGGATTCTCAGACATGGAGGAATATATCAAGAACTTAGACTGCAGTCGGACTTTTAAGATCACAAAAGAATTTAGTATGCTCGGGCCTTTTAAGAAAACCCTCGTGTGATATTGTTGATGGATGACAACTTATATTTGTATGTTTTGTTTTCGGCACGTGTCCACTGAGTACTCCTGTACTCAGCCCTCTATGTATTTATAAATGTGCACGTTGAACGTCAAGAGGAAGGAATATTGATCGGAGTCGATGCTATTAAATAATCAAGTGGATTTCTCTACGATTCGTGTCTTCATACACGAAGTCGTTTAGTAAGGACCTATTCCGCTGTACTTTTGTCAAGTGAGAATTTCAAAGTCTCACCTTCGAACTCTGATTTAGTTGATATGATGAATCATTCTAATTTGAGATCTTGTAATCAAATACTTGGCTTCTAATTTGTGGTATCAATTGATTGGCCTTTCGGCAAGTCCCTTGAGTTCTTTCCTCGTTTCGTTAATTCCGCTTATTAGTAACGGATTTTCCCATTTTTACTATCATTAGCAAAGGACGGTCGTGACAGTAGCATATCAAAGTTTATACATTGCGAACATTATACTATTTCCAGTTTATCATCAAACCCCAACATATTATTTATTACATAGTTGAACTTTACTCATAGTAATGCCATAATTATGTACCCTATAGTCTATAGCTATAAGATTAATCGGTTTTAAGCTACAATAGAAATCCAAATGAAGAAAAAAATGGAAATAACTATGATAAGATTATTATTGTCTTCACACAAAAGAACAAATTTAAATGGTGTCCATATCTTAACTAGTCTTCTTTCTCATGCACACCATACAAATCTATGCAGGGAAAATAGGAATAGATATCTCTTTACAAATGTTATTCTTAACTTCATTGTAGCATTGTGTTGAAAATTAATACTCATTCCCTTTCATTATAAATGAGATAGTTCTTTGAGTACCTGATTTAAAAAAATAGTACTCCCTCCGTCTTATGGTAGAAGTCACACTTGAGAAATGACACGGAAATTTTAGGAGATGTTATTTTGTGTGTTAAGTGGTGAGAGAAAATATAATTTTATAATTGATGTGAGGATGAACTTTTTTCAAAAGAGAAAATGTGACATCTTTTATGGGACAAACTAAAAAGGAAAGTGTGACATCTAATATGAGACGGAGGGAGTAGTATTTTAAAAATTAAGTGAAGAAAAAATAAAGTATGAAAGTGACTAAAATAAATAAGTACAAAACAGTAAAGTAATAAAAAATAAAATAGAGAAATAAAAAAATACTATAAGAGAAAATAATTATATTGTTTTTTCTAATAAATGAAATAAATCATTTTAAATAGAACATCCCAAATAAAATGAAAAATAAGGGGCAAAAGAAATGGACGAAATATTACATTTATATCAATTCACTCGCATAAATAACAATTCTACACTATGTCAAACATATCGGCTAGACAAATAAATAAACTACAATTGTCATCGATATTCATACAAAATGAATATTACACATATAATGTGTGACGCAAAATAGAAGTGTATATACTCATCTCTCTAAATATACGAGTGGTTGAAGCACCATACACGAATTTCTTCGTAGACGTGGCAAGAAAATGTGAGGTTGCAATCTCAATTTGGTTTTACACCACAAAAAAACTTTTATCTATAATCTTCATCATCCACATAATTTTGCCAAGCCCCAAAATTTGTCTTTTGCAGCATCCCTCCCCTCCGAATAGATATATAAATTTATTCTTCAAGAAAATTCGAATTTCCCCACATTTTTTTGGATGGAGTATTTTTTGGGCAAAAAATTGTATACAAAATTATCATTAGTTTGATTCAATAAATAATTACTCATGCTCTAGATGACTTACAATCTTATCCATGAGTGTAAAAAATATTTGATCCAACTGATTAAGCTTTATATTATCGTCTTACGAAATGTGATCAATTGCTAACTCTCTTAAGTGGCTAACTCATTAACATAATCTATTACCAATAGCAAAATAATGACATTAAAATATCAACACATACTTTTGTTGACATTTTAATATCATCATGTTGTCATTTGTAATATACTGTGTTGATGAGTTAACAGACTTAACAAATTAAAAAATTAGCAATATAGCACAACCCATTATCTCATAATATTAATTAATAGTACTATTATTGTATTTTCTTCACCAAATTTTTTTATCAAATCTTCTATTTATGAAAGGACATTTTTACCCCTAATTGAAAACATCTTCTTTAACACGTCTTCAATTCCGCAGAGCAGAGAAAGAGGGCGTTTCGCGGCAGAGTGAAAAACGCAGCTTTCTCTTTCCTAAAACTCTCTCCAACACTAATTATATCATAATTCACACTCTCAGTTACAATTTAGAGAGCGAGAAATGGATTTAGCATCAAAGCTCCAATTTTTAGACCTCCGGTCGACTTTCCTCGCCGGCGCAGCGCCGCTCTCCCACTCCTTCCCGGCGGCCCTCCGCCCCTTCCATTGCTCCTCAACCACCACCATCACCGCCGCTGCTTCCTCCTCAATCAAAGCCACCGCAATCAGCCCTAACAATCACTTCAAAACCCCCCTCCGAATTTCCCCCAAATTCCAAGCCATCGCCACCGAAGCATCCACCTCCGCCAAAACCCTCGAGGAGGAGAAGGCAGATATAGAATCCCTTTTATCAGAAAACAACCCCGACGCCTCCGAGATCAGCTACAAGCGTGGCGGGAACAAGAATTCCACCGGCGCCTCCTCAATTTCCTCCGGCGTTAGGTTAGAAAACGTCAGCAAGAGCTACAAGGGCGTCACCGTGTTGAAAGATATTAATTGGGAGGTGAAAAAGGGGGAGAAAGTGGGGCTAGTGGGCGTTAATGGCGCGGGGAAAACGACCCAGATGAGGATTATAGCGGGCTTGGAGGAGCCCGATTCGGGCAATGTGATTAAGGCGAAGAGCAACATGAAAATTGCCTTCTTGAGCCAGGAATTCGAGGTGGTGTCGACGAGGACGGTGAAAGAGGAGTTCTTGAGCGCTTTCAAGGAGGAAATGGAGGTTGCGGAGAGGCTGGAGAAGGTGCAGAAGGCGATAGAGAAGTCTGTGGACGATTTGGAGCTGATGGGGAGGCTTTTAGATGAGTTTGATTTGCTGCAGAGGAGGGCACAAGCTGTGAATTTGGATGAGGTGGATGTGAAGATCAGTAAGCTGATGCCTGATCTCGGGTTTTCGCCTGAAGATGGGGACCGGCTTGTGGCTTCTTTTAGCGGTGGTTGGCAGATGAGGATGTCACTGGGGAAGATTCTGTTGCAGGTATAAAACAAGATTGTTGGTTTGATTGTTTGTTGTTGGGGATATATAGGTTCTGAAATGATTGTTTATTTCGTTGATTGTAATTACAGGTTTATATTTTTTGAGGGTTGATGGTTTGCTGCGTTGGTTTTAGCTAGTTCGAAGAATATGCTGCGGGTGTAGATGAATTGTTGATTTGATTGATTGTAGTTTAGGATTTGTAAGTTTTGAAATGTTATGCTTTGATTGTGTTGGTTTAAAAGGCTTTAAGCTAGTTCAAAGATTCTACTGCAGTTTTGATTGTTTAAACTTGAGTATTTATATGTTTTGAATATCGATGTTTTGGTTGTGTTTCTTTTAGATAGTTCAAAGATTCTGCTGCAGGTGTAATTGAATTGTTAATAGTAAGTGTGATTATTCATATTCGAGGGATTATAGGTTTTGATTTCTTGATGCTTTGATGTGTTGGTTTTAGCTTGTTTTTAAAAATTTTGCTGCAGGTGTAAATGAAACTTTGATATGATTGTTTGTAGTTGAAGATTTTACAGGTTTAATATGTTGATGGTTTGATGTATTGGTTCTAACTAGTGCTTTCTATCTACCTATGAATTTATTTGAGCTGTCACAACAATGTGTTGTGCTTCTAATTACTATCTTTTCTCATTTGAAACTATTGGTGCGAGATCGTGAGTGTTGGTCGATTGTGTATTACTATTTGTTGTGGTTTTGAAATTGTACTTTTGTGATCATATGCGATTGTGATGTTGCAGGATCCGGATTTGTTACTTCTGGATGAACCGACAAATCACCTTGATCTTGACACAATCGAGTGGCTAGAGGGCTATCTGAATAAGCAAGACGTGCCAATGGTCATCATATCCCACGATAGGGCTTTCCTCGACCAGTTATGTACGAAGATTGTGGAAACCGATATGGGAGTTTCCAGAACATTCGAAGGAAGCTACTCAGACTACATCATCGCCAAGGCAGCGTGGGTTGAAACTCAGCTTGCAGCATGGGAGAAACGACAAAAGGAAATTGAGCACACAAAGGACCTTATAAGTAGGTTGAATGCTGGAGCAAATGCTGGTCGTGCTTCTACCGCTGAAAAGGTCACTCTTTGATGTGTTTGTACATAATGAACTTTCTGCTGAAACTCGAATTAAAAGTTTTATTTTATGTCTTTATCATATTTCTCACAATGCTGTTTGAAATCCATGTGTCAACAGAAGCTGGAAAAACTACAGGATGAGGAACAAGTCGAGAAACCATTCATTCGGAAGCAAATGAAGATTAGGTTCCCAGAGCGTGGAAGAAGTGGTCGTTCTGTCGTGACAGTAAAAGGTCTTGACTTTGGTTTTGAGAACGAGGTAATTAACTTACTTGATATGAAATGAAAGTGCTTATTATCTGTTGATTATGGAACATCGTCTTGAACTTTTGAACATATTTTATTTATAATTGCTGCCACCAGGTGTTGTTCAAGAACGCAAATCTAACGATTGAACGGGGAGAAAAGATCGCGATTCTTGGCCCTAACGGGTGTGGAAAAAGTACGCTACTTAAACTGATTATGGGCATGGAATCACCGGATGGAGGGGAGGTTCTGATTGGTGAACACAACGTGTTACCAAATTATTTCGAGCAGAATCAGGTTTGCAACCTGCTCGGCTTGAATCTGCATTACTCATTTTTATCGTCTCCTGACTTTTGTTTGGCTAATTGGAGATGTCCGTTTTGATTTAAGGCGGAAGCGCTTGATTTGGACAAAACCGTGCTGGAAACTGTTGCTGAAGTTGCAGAGGATTGGAGGCTTGACGACGTAAAGGGTCTACTCGGCCGTTATAACTTCAAGGCGGACATGCTCGACCGAAAGGTCTCATTTCTGAGTGGTGGTGAGAAGGTAAGAAGCTTGTTCACACTCTTCTATCACATATTTTGATTTGTTATAGTGTTTGAATGCTCTGTTTAGTTACTATAGTAGTCATTGCACGTTTTCCTTGTATTGCAGGCTCGCCTCGCCTTCTGCAAGTTCATGGTGCAACCGTCAACTCTGCTTGTTTTGGATGAGCCGACCAATCATTTGGATATACCTACAAAGGAGATGCTCGAGGTGTGGCTCCTCGAGCATCTTTTTCAGTTCGCAGTCCTTTCCATCTTCGAGTTTCTCTAGCTTAAATTTTTTTTTGTGTGTGTTTTAATAGGAGGCAATAAACGAGTATGAAGGCACGGTGATCACAGTTTCGCACGACAGATACTTCATAAAGCAGATTGTGAATCGAGTCTTAGAAGTCAAAGACGGGACCCTACAAGACTATGCAGGAGACTACAATGTGAGTCCCGGTTTAGATCTTTCGTTTCTTCATTTTCTAATTCGTACGAATGAAACGAGATCTAATACAACGTTCTTGATAACCAACAGTATTATTTGGAGAAGAATCTCGAAGCGAGAGAGAGGGAGCTTGAACGAGAGGCGGAGATTGAGGAGAAGTCACCGAAGGCAAAAGCTAAATCCAAGATGTCTAAGGTATGAGAGTTTGGCATGATCTCGGTCGAGACTTGTTCGACATTGTCCTAACACGCTTTTATGTTGTTGGCTGCCTAGGCGGAGAAGGAAGTTCGTAAGAAGCAGAAGATGCAGGCGTTCCAAGCTGCGAAACAGAAATCGAAAGGTACCAAGAATTCTAAGAGATGGAAGTGAAGACAAGCCTCACTAGATTCTTGAATCTGAATTGCATTTGTATATATGCAATACATAGAATAGGTCCATTGATTAGCGATTATTGGAATGAAAGAAAATTTTTATTGTCGGACGGACCAAAATAGTAAAAAAATACCCTTATCGTGGGACGAATGGCGCATTATTTTTTATGTTTTGTTATTTTTCTTTCTTTTGTTTTATAACTTTTTAAAATAAATTTATAGTACACCTTGTGGTTTTGTTTTTACTTCAAACACAACTGATAGCAACACCAAGTCACTCTCCTTCTACTATAGCCACAAAATCAACAACATATGCATTCTCAATTAAAAACTCTATAGGAACAAAATCTAAATTAGGGAAATGTCTCCTCCAATTCACTGACCTCACTACTACGCATTCATCAAGAAACAAGCAAAATCTCCATGAATGAAGGCATCTTTTTTTATGAAATTGGGACTTCTAGATTCCAACCAAAAAACCCAATTGACAGAGGGAACAAATTCAACATTGCAAAATCCCAATATGATTTAGATTTTTGACTATAAATAATACCCCTAATATTTGTTTCAATATATGTGTTTTCACATTTGTAAAGAATAAATCAAACAAATTTAATGATATTTAATATTCCCTTCTTCCACAATTTAAATTTTCATGTTGACTCTGTCTCTGCGAGTTTTAAGTTAATGGGACGCGGATTGCACTTTTATATAGTTTCATAATAAAATATGAATAAATGAATTAGTGGATAGTGGGTTCCACTTACCAATAATGAAAGTAAATGCGACTTTAAATTGTAAACGGACCTAAATGACAAATGTGGATATTATTTCATGGATAGATGAAATATAAAATTGATAAAGTAAGATAGTTAGAGAGAAAACATGGATGATTTATTATTACTAAAACATTAGATTCACTTCATAAAAGAGAAATGTTACTATAATAGATATTCCGTAGAAATTAATTTTAGGGATAATCCAAAAAAAAACTAGTACCTTCGATATAATACGTTCACACTACAAAATACTTATTTTATAGGGACAAAAATGCAATAACTTACGTTGGAAAATTTTAAAAATAACTATTGTATAATTTAGAACGCAAAAGAAAGTGTTTCTAAATGAAGAACAAATTAATTTAATCTTTTTGTTTTTTTAGGATGCTTCTATTTGCGTTCTCTAATTTTAGTTTGGACACTAACAATAGCGACACTTTTTGAAGCATTGGTGGTATATTTAGAAACACAAATTAGCATCCTTAATTGTATTAAAATGTCTTGAACGGTTTTTTTTAGTGTTTGTACAAATATTACCACCAAAAAATATATATTAGGAAAAGAAAAGATAATGAAAATAATATTAGTGGATAGTGTGGTCTACATTATAGTAGTATTTGGTGAGCTTAAATATTTATAAAGTTTACCATTTTAGTAGACAAATTTAAAAAAATAGTTCATATTTTTAAAGGAAGGATGAAGTAATAACCGGATCTTAATTGAATAACTTATGGATTGTAAATTCCCGTACCATGTAACCTATTGAAATGTTATTTAAATTCATGTGATTAATCAAAGTTTCTCATTAACGACGAATAAATAGTTGGTGGGACTTGATTTCGATACATCAAATGGAATGAATCTATTTTTAAAAGCAAGTGGGCAAACAAAATTACATAGAAAATATATATAGGGATCTCAATTAGCATATATACGTTTTAAACAGATGCACAAAGTATTGGAGAGAATCACATTATTGCACATACAGTTACATCCAAATTGGAAGGAGAAACATAGTTTTATTTGTAAAATCAAAGAGAAAGTGATTGTGGATTGCAATAAAGCACACAAGTAGGGCTCTCATGATTGTGCACTCCTTCATAAGTTGTTATCACGTAGCTTGAATCATTTCCATCTCTTTCTACCCTTTTCTTCACACTGCATTCTCCATTTGAACATTTGAAGTAATTCCTGTTGTTAATTCATCATATCACTTGCTACTGCATATCAACACAATTAACTTGCACTATACATATGGTATTTTTGTTTCTTATATTTCATAATTATATTAGCACTAATTTTCTATCATGTAAATATGTACTAATGTGTATGTATATATGTAACAATAATTTACTTTGTTTTTATGTATTTATATAAACTTGCTATACATACAAAAAACTCAAGTTTTTTTTCTTTGAAAGTTGAAACTATACAAAAAGACAGTTGATCACAAGTTAAACAGATCTTTAAAAGGAAGCTAATTAAGGAAGCGACAAAGATCATATTAAACTGATAATTGGCAAAAGATCATATTAAACTGATAATTGGCAAAAGATCATATTAAACTATTTGCAGATATCTAATAAAATTTACTATAAAAGGTTTTATGTCTCTTCTTTGACAATTATCACTATAAAATATGCACATATCGAAACATATATTCATGAGATATTGTTGCATTAATATGAGAAATTGATTTTAATAATTTGTCTCAACTAAGAAAAATAGGGTAAGAGAATAGAGAAATTAAATTTGATCAAATATAGCCAAGAGATTTGATCATAAAATACTGATTATACCTCAAATTAGGACTGCTCTTGACCCTTTTCTTCCCATATTTTCTCCATTTAAATCCATCATCCATGATTTCAAGCTTTGATTTGGTCCTAAATGCAACCCTATAATCTTGTTTTTCCGTGTTGTACTTCCTCACTATTCTTCTACAATACATGAAATTAACCAAAATAAGTACAATTAAACAAACAAACAAATTAATTTACACATATCCACCCAAGGTAATTTCAAGAAAACTAAAGAAAAG
Organism: Salvia splendens; assembly: GCF_004379255.2. Taxonomy (NCBI): domain Eukaryota; kingdom Viridiplantae; phylum Streptophyta; class Magnoliopsida; order Lamiales; family Lamiaceae; genus Salvia; species Salvia splendens. The sequence continues at coordinate 20,497,172 of NC_056047.1, read as the reverse complement.
TGAAGGGATTGAACTTGCTTGTTTCCCATTGAGCTCGAAGATTCATCGTGAACACTGTTCGCTACATTATCCAAAACACTATTGTTCGGAGAGAGAGATCTCTCCTCCGACATGAGGTAATCGGAAACATCTTTGAAATACAAGGCGTCATCGGCTTGGTAGTGAAAGATCTCCCTATCAAAATTAGGGTTAGGGTTAGGGTTTGGAGGTTTTTGAAATTGAGGATTAACATTTAGTATGGAATCAAAGTTGAAGTTGAAGGACATGTTGATGATCAGAAAATTGAGCTTGTGGAAAATGTAGCGTTTCCATTCGTTTTTATAAATACAATTTCTGGAATTTGTTTGTTTGCAATTTTTGTATTTTTGATTGCGTGAAGAAGCTTCATGGACCCTTTCCTAGAGGCATACAATGAAGGTGCTCCAAAGCTAGGTGGCACTAGCTGAGTGGTGTAGATGACGTCATTGGATGACATCAGCATTATCACTAATTGGATGGCGATGGAAGAATTAATAGGACCTAGAATTTCTTTAATTTATCAAGTCACTACATAGGAGTATTATTTATCCAAATAGTCCTAATTAGCCCAATTTAAGTGGCTAAGTTAGGACATAAGTAAAACTCTCTCCTTGTAGTATTGTATGAGTATTTTTTTCACGTGAAGCCATAGTAATCTTATTTAGTTTGTATATGGTATAGTACCTTAATTAAAACAGCATAGAGTTAATAACGGAAATGAAAAATATTAGTGGTTGTTACTTAAAATCGACTTTTTTTCTCTCCTACAACAATCTCAAAATTTTGAGACCGATTTAAATTATCTTTTAAAAAAAATGTATTAAATTAACGACATTCTAATTGCATATGATCATATGAAGAATTTGAACATATTTGGTTGCATGATCATATATTTCGAAAATCTTTAAAATATCAGCATATAAATAAGTCTATGTTACGCAAAATATCAGTAATAACGATATACTATAACTATCTTAGCTTTAATAGACAATTCTACTATTTTTTAAAAAAATAATTGGAAAATATTGTCACATAATATGCTTAAACACGAATAGATAATAAATCTAATGAATATTAATTTTGGTTCTTAGTTTTCATTTTAGATATAATTTTGGCTTGATTATAACTCCATAATCATAATTCTCAAGGATAAGTTGCTCGTAGTGAATTGTTAGATGTTTTGTAGGAGAATGAATTTCATTCTACATTAAAATACAGAAATGTGAATTTAAATGTATATATATAGTACTCCTTTCGTCCCTCAAGAATATGCACTCTTTCCTTTTTAAGTTCGTCCCACAAGAATATGCACTTTCTAATTTTAGAAAGTCTTTTCTCTCTAATGAGGTGGGACTCATTCTTCACTAATAATACTTTATTTACTTTTTTTTCTCTAACTCTCTCTTACTTTACCAATTTTACATTAAAATCTGTGCCGACCCCAAAGTGCATATTCTTTGGGTACGGGGGAGTAGTTAATTAGTTTCGTTTATTGGATGTATGCATCTACATTACGAGCACAATTATTCTCCAAACACTATTTTTAGCCTCCGCTGACATATATTCCACTCTCAAATCTGATAAATCATGACCAAATCAATAAATACACTATTTTTTTTGGGGAATGAAAGCAGGCAAAACATGGTTTATTAACAATAGGGCTAATAGCAAAAACATAAGTACATCAATTCATCACTACCAATTTTGAATGTGGTGAAAAAATACACAAATTTTTAGTATAGTCAATTTTTCACTATCAAGTATTCCATTTAAGATATCTACTTTCCTTTTTAGTTTGTCTCACTAAGATGTCCATTTTTTTTGTCCATTTAAGATATCTACTTTCCTTTTTAGTTTGTCTCACTAAGATGTCCATTTTTTTTGTTTAGAATTGAATCCCTCTGTCATCTCTCCTCATTAAAATGATCAAGTATACATTTTTATTACTCACCTAACAACTCCTCTTAAAATCGCGTGCCACTTAAGAATGTGGACATCTTGAGTGGGACGGGAGTATTATATAACAAATTAAATTATATGTGACGTGCCCAAGTACAGATTTAAGTGATATGAAAATGATATGATAAAATTAGTGTTAAAATGATAAGTTAACATGTTCATATATCTTTGTTTTGATGATTAATCAGGTATATTTGTTTATATGAAATTTGAAATTTTTATATACTTTTGATCAAACGGCATCGTTTTGGTTTAGTTAGAAATCTTGACCTGCCACAAATCAGACCAAGGCGACTTCGTTTAGGACATTCTAGAATGTCACCTTAGATTTTATTTGGGCGAAAATTTCTTGGAAAATTGGTTACATGCTAAAAGTTTATGTATTTTTTCACCATATTCAAAGTTGATGGTAAAGACCTGAATTGGCATTTAGTTAATGCGGTATATTTTTTTTATTATTAGCACTTAATTATATTTATATTTTTGAAAGTGAAAAGATAAATAAATAAAAAATCATACTTTGAGTTATATGCAATCTAAGGAAAATTTGGTTATAATTTATGAGATAAAACATAAACCAAATGGCAAGACAAATTTATGGAAGTGAGTGGTCATTTGATGTGAGGTGTAGCACATATTATCACTTATGAAATTAATTAATTGTAATACAAATTCTCCGCAACTTCCGTTTGAATGGCAAAGTCCCACTTAAATAATCACTAACTAGTTGATAAAACTAGCTATAGGTCAATGGATGTTATCGAATTATTAATGTTGTCAAATATGGAATCACTGATCATAATAATTTATTTTTAGTGATCATGTTTATTGTCACAATAGAAAGTACACGGAAATGTGGTGGCTGCTAAAATTCCTATATGCTGAAAATGACCAAATCGAAGAATTTTCTCCCTAGTCTTCACGACCCAAGAACCTTCCTCCCAATAAATATCTTCAAAATTAAACACCACACTAACTTACTACTATAAAATTCTACATTTTTATTCAATTATCGACATTACATCCATGTGGAGAATAAAACAAAATTGTGCTTTCCGTTTCAAATGTTTATCAATCCCAAGTTGTTGATATGTCACAATTAATAGTGGGATTAATATTACATAATTTAACAGAAAAGGTCAACACATCGAATTGTTTAGGATATCTTATACCGATTAATCAACGATTTTGTGTTGGGCTATAAAATGAACAAGGCAATCGAACTGAAAGAAATGACGAAAACAAAAGTTGATGCTTAATTCAAATAATTATAAAAAAAATGTTAAAAATATTAGTAACGGTCTTTATAAATCAAATTAATCGAGTGTTCACAAACCCAAAATTAACTCGATTTTTCAAAATTGGAGTGATTGAAATTATCATACATTAATCTTAGTCGTATCTAATCTTTTCTTTTTGAAATCAGTTGGATCCAATCTAAGGCTCTACTTAATACATGCAATTGAGAGTATGAAATCATAATTGAAGCATTGGATTCCTATTCTAAGGTTTGGTACTCATTATAAAATATTTGAATTTAAAATTAAATTATAATTTTAAATCTCTCAATTTCACAATTTGAATTTCATATCTAATGTATATAATTGAAATTCTAAATAGTTAGGATACATACAATATAGACGGTACACAAATTACACAGTACACACTGTCCACACACTATATACATATTACATAGTACACACTACTAAAAATAAACACATTGGACATGCACATTAACACATTCTTCAAATATGTAGTGTTTAGTGTGTGATTGTTGAGTGTGTACACAAATTCTTTTCTAGTGTATATTTTTTTTGCCATAATCTATAAATCTAAGAAACTCTATTTCAAATAATGAAACTTATTTATCCACTTTCGTTATAAAATGAACTAGTAGTGTCATTAAAAACGTTATCCATTTTTTTATATATACAATGAATTATTAAAGAAAAAATAAAAGTAGATTTTGATTGAGAGAATAGAATAAACAAAAGGAGGATCGGTTGAGTTTTGAAGCCCAAGTGAGTCTATATGTTATTCACCACACCTTAAACAGAAAATCCTAGACAAGCTAAATAATTTATTAAATTAACTAAAATAGAAGAATTTATATATGCAACATTAATTTGTACGTGAAATAAAATAACCAATAAAATTTAATTAAATTTTCAAACGATTCCTATAATTATCCATTGCCGCCATCTCCGCCGCCGGTGGCAAGAAAAAATCATGTATCTACAGTCTTCAGCCGCCATCTCCGCTGCCGATTTAGAAAACAAAATGGCTGCTTCATCTCTCTTCAATTTCACTCTCTCAACTCACAATAACAGACCCAAATCTCCACGCCCCTCGATCAGAAGCCCCTCCTCACAATCCCTAGTTCTCATCCCCAAATCTTTATCTCTCCATTTCGCCGCGAAATTTCCCAATTCACCTCAATCAACCACCAACCCTTCAGTCCCAGCCCTCTTCTCATCTCCCCAGAACAAAATATCGAGCTTTCTTGTAGCAAAGATTGCAACTTTATTGTTGGGGTCACTGATTTTCGCTGGCTGTGTGAGGGGAAGGCCTGCTTTGGCAGAGGCGGTTCAAGAAAGTGAGGTCTTTCAGGAGAAGAAAGATGCCCGAGCTAGTGATGACGAGGGCGAGGAGATGTGCGAGAGATTGTTGCAGGAGAATCCAAGAGAAGTTGAGGTGTTGAAGATGGTTGTGAATGTGAAGATGAGGAGGGGGAAGAGTGGTGAAGCTGTGGAGAATGTGGAGAAGTTGATTGAGTTGCAGCCTAGTGAAATGGAGTGGAGGCTGCTGCAGGCGCTTTGTTATGAGATGATGGGGGATTTGAATAAGGCTAAGAGCTTGTTCAAGAACATAATCAACCAGAAACCTCTCTTGCTTAGAGCTTTGCATGTATGATGGCTTAGGTTTGTTAGAGATGCGCATTTAACTGTTTTTGGTGTTGATTTGATTGTGATTGTTACTGTTCTTGGTTGAATTTGTGCTTGGAAGTGCTGGTTTGATCTTGGGTTGAGTTATGATGTTGGATGATTTGAAGAATAAGTGTTTTGGTATACTATGATGCAATCATTGGTTGTGTATTTTGTGGTGTAGTTGTGATTGTTGATGTTCTTGGTTGAATTGTGGTCTGGTTCTATTGATATTAGTGAGGTGTGGATTGGTTAGGATGTTGAAATCATTGATTGTGTAGTGAAAGGTGGATATGTGTAGGATGTTGAAATGATCAATTTTAGTCGAGGATTAAATCGGGTCGGATGTTGAAATGATCGATTTTAGTCAAGGCCGTAGATGGGGTAGGATGTTGATTCTTGATAGGATGTGTTGTGATTGTTATTCTTGTTCGATTTGTGCTCCAATGTCATCTCTGTTAATGGGAGAGGCAGGAGGGGAAGGCTGTTGAAATGATTCTTGATGATCAGTTACACATTCATATTGTATTGTTCTAGCCAAATTCATGCTATTTCGATAGTTTAATTTGTGACTTCACTGTTTGCTGCTTCTAATGCTATAGATAAGCGAAACAAATCTTTGTGTTGCCCTTTCTTTGGTAGGGTCTGGCAATGGTGATGCATAAGAACCAAGAAGGAGCAGCTGTTTTTGAGATGCTAGATAGGGCTCTAGAGGTTGCTCGTCGGGAGAATAAAGTCAATGAAGAGCGAAATATAAGAATTTTAGTTGCACAAATGCATCTAATCAAGGTGACAATTTGTGGCATTCTAGTCTATTGTAGTTTGATTCGCTTTTTAGTTAAAACTATCGAAATTGTCGTTGACAAGGTCGTGTCCATGAATAAAACAAGAAAAATATTGATGTTTTGTGTCTTGGCAAAAATTAGGGCATTTTGTGTGTGTGGAGAACTTGATGCTCCGTTGTTTCCCTTGTGGTTACTGCAGGGAGACTTGGAGGAGGCATTGAGGAACTTTCAAGCTCTCATTGACGAGAATCCAAGGGATTTTCGCCCGTATCTTTGCCAGGTTAGTCAAGTAGCTGTCCCTATACCTTGCTCGTTATTTCATTACTATTAATGAAACATCAAAACTTACCATTTCTATCGCTCTTCTTGCTAGGACTATATTAGTCGATAATGATTCTCTCGTGGTAGAATGAAGCTCGATTTCTTGGTAGATTATAGTAAAACTACTAAATTTTTTTATCAGCTCATGAGCTCCATCTATCAGTATAAACATTTGATCTGAATTAAAGCTGAGAAAGAATAAAAAAACTTCAGATCATCGGTGATAAGCATATTCTGTTCTTCGCCTCTTGGCTTCGTGCAACGAGCTTTAATTTAGAATCTTGCCTGATTCTCTTTGTGAAATGTGCTTCAGGGGATCGTATACAGTCTGCTGGACAAGAAAAAGGAAGCAGACGAGAGCTTTGAGACGTACCAAAGCCTCGTCCCAGAAGAATTCCCAGAGAGAGGGTTCATGGATGACGTTGTTCTAGCAGCAAGAACGGAATCGAAGCAGCAACTTCAGAAGGATCTTCAACGCTAAATCAAGATTAAAAAAAAACCTGATTTCTTGTGAATGGCAGAAGCTTGCCATGAAGGAGACTCGTGTAAGATGCCGTTTTTGGTCTGTCGTGTTTTGGTTGTGGCTCGTTCCAGGAAGCCTAGAGGCGCTATCTAGACTAGCGCATTGGACATCATCGTTCTTCTTGAAATGGCATTTTCCAGGCTAGTAGTGCAACGCACTTTGTTTCCATCTGCAATGTTTACAACGACACAGATGGAAAATTTTGCTTCCGTGCAATAGTTTGCAAACCACCGATCACCACGAAGAGAACATATTCTTGCACACCGTTGTGCATGCTCTAAAAACCGCCCCTTTTCTCCCAAATCAGTACTATATTTCTCTAGTTTTTCCTTTATCTATAAAATCATTGGGCTAGGTTAGGGACCAAAGGGTCTTGATCACAAGCTTATCCGTCAAGCTAAATACTCTGATTAAATGGAACTCCAATTTATTTTCAGCTCTAAAGAGTATTGAGTTGTTAATTAATTAAAATTGTTGCTGGTTTAATTTAATTTTTACCAAGATCATTGTAGTTCAAGATAGAGTATTTATTTTATTGGAATAAATTTTAATTAACTAGATTTATGCACAATAAAAACATTAGTCTAAATACCTCGAGAGAATATAATTTAGCTGACCTCAACTAGGACACGATTTAATGCAATAACAAAGGTCGGGCTAGTGGTATTAGTGAGACTGAGATGCGCATATTTTGAAAGCCGCCATGGAAGTCCATCACATTGATGACAAAAAAAGGCTTTCAAATATGTCTTGACCTAGGAAAGGTTTGTCACGTCAATAAGTGGTCGGATGGCCTGGATTCGAGCGCAAGGTCAAGATTGGCCCAAAGGACACAAAGCACACTACAGCGAACAATATTAGACAAGGGCAGCTTGGGGTCCACATCTGTGGGTGCGAACAAGAGGGTGAACCAAGAGATGAGGCGATGTCCAATTGGCACGAAGACGACGAAGAGCATAGGCAAGAGAAGAATTGTCGGCTCGGGCAGTGCAACGACTCCGGATCCATTGGGAATTCAGGATGTGAATAGAGGCGTCATATATAACGTTTTTTTATAAATTAGAGTGGAGGTGTCTTACCAATTGAGCCGCGCTTCATTGTCAGACGTCATGTATAATGTGTTGTAGAAAGCCTTGCACTCATACACGAGTATAAAGTATTATAAGCGCACAAATAATGTGAGATGTTTTCCAAGGTTCTGAACGATTTCGGTTTTCAATTATTTAATCTTCAATCTGTAAAGATTTTTAGATATGCATTTTTTTCTTTTATAGAATTTTTATTATGCATATTTTGTTTTTCATATTCTGATTATGTAATACTTCTATTTTATCATTTTCTTATTTTAAGTGAGTTAAAGATGTGTATTAGTAGGTGATCCCTTCCATTATTTAATTTATTACTAGAATATTAGTAGTACGTATGATATTCAAAGAGTAATTAAAATTCGGAAAAAATCGTTTCATTTCCACACCGGCGCGACGATGACTGGTCTAAGCAACTGCACGGCGCCGCCTCCGCCGGGTTCTTCCCCAGCCGCCGCTGCTTCTCGAGGGTAGCGTCAGCCCTCTCAAGTCCGCGCCTTGGTATGACGTCATACTTCACACTCCAAGTAGATAAATTCAATTCCATAAAAAGATGTTTTTACTAGTTTTATTGAATTAAAATTTTGATTGATTGGGAAATTTGTTATTTGATCAGCTGTTTCAGCTCTTATAGCCATTTAATTAGTGTTATCAGAGCTTTAATTTAGTATTCCTCTGCTAATTTGCTCTGCGAAGTTATCTAACACCTTCAGTTGGAACTTAAAAAAGTTATTTGCATCAGTTATTGCGCGAGAAGAAAAGCCATTTGATTCTGTTACGGTTGAAATCTAATTCTGAAATCTCAATTTTTGAAGATATGCATCAGAGGCTGCCAATAGAACAACCAGTAGTGAGCAGTGTGAATGTGTAGCTTCTTCCTTTGGTGGAACAATCTGCTTTAATTATTACTCATTCTTGTACTCGTTGCTTATATTCATCCATTTTCCTATATGAGAGGATCCTTGGTTCATGGAGAACTAGTTTCATAAAAAGATGTTTTTACTAGTTTTATTGAATTAAAATTTTGATTGATTGGGAAAATTGTTATTTGATCAGCTGTTTCAGCTCTTATAGCCATTTAATTAGTGTTATCAGAGCTTTAATTTAGTATTCCTCTGCTAATTTGCTCTGCGAAGTTATCTAAAACCTTCAGTTGGAACTTAAAAAAGTTATTTGCATCAGTTATTGCGCGAGAAGAAAAGCCATTTGATTCTGTTACGGTTGAAATCTAATTCTGAAATCTCAATTTTTGAAGATATGCATCAGAGGCTGCCAATAGAACAACCAGTAGTGAGCAGTGTGAATGTGTAGCTTCTTCCTTTGGAGGAACAATCTGCTTTAATTATTACTCATTCTTGTACTCGTTGCTTATATTCATCCATTTTCCTATATGAGAGGATCCTTGGTTCATGGAGAACACATTTTGTATATTAGCATTCATGCTTTCAAATCATGGGCATCTTAAACACATTTACACATTACACTGGAATTCTGTCTAAGTCACTGTATTGACTTTGTAGATACTTTTTGCGGAGGGTTTTATAGCTGGTGGGGCAGCTGGTGTTTTAGTTGAAACAGATTTATATCCTGTTGATCGATACAATAAAGACACAGTTGCAGGTCATCTCTCAGTGGCACTATTTTCATAAACGAAGATATTAGATTGTTTTGGTCTGTTAGCTAAACCTGCTAGATTATTGTAAACAATTCTTATTTCATAGATTTCTCTTGATTATGCTAAGTCAGATCCTGGTGGTTGCAAAGAGTATTGTCATATTTTGGAGGAAAAAGGAAAGATGGTTGTTAATGCGTAATGCTATAAAATAATCTAAGGCTTGCATTTCAACTGAAGCTGTTTGTTACTTATTTTTGTTAAGATTTATCATTTTGACTCACAACATGTGCCTTATGTTATGCTAAATAAAATGTGAAGACCAAGTTGACGAGAATTTCGTTAAATAAACTCAGGCTCATGCTTCTGAAAAAGTTTCCTATATAATTACCTTTTATTGGCTTTAAGTAATTTAATTGCTTTTCAGACTGCATGAGGTGGAGGTCAAATAATTCTCAAAGGTTTATATTCTGGCCTTGCTGGGGTCTTACCGTAAGGACTTATCTAAATCTTTTGGTTTAATAATTAGAGAATGTAAAGTTGTGCAATACAGGAATAAGTTTGTTGAGTTCACACATTATAATTCATGCTATTTGGTATTTTTTTTATAGTATGCTACACGTTTACATTCTGGCAAATATTAAAAAAGCATGTGCTGCATTTGTGCAAATTGTGGAATGATTCAAAGATTTTTGGACAGTGCATCTGCTGTGTTTGTTGGTGTTTATGAGCCTGCCAAGCAAAAGCTTTTGAGGACCTTTCCAGTGAACCTCAGTGCTGTTGCCATCTGGTAAGCTGCACTGTAGTAGCGTATTACTTGTTATACATTAGCATAGCCAATAGGTATATGATTACATGTCAGTTTCCTTTGTCTAACGTTCAAAACTCTTAACCCAAAACAAACTTGCCATATCAATATCTTAATGCGAGTCACTTCTTGTCATTGACTGCTGATGCCTTGCAGGCATGGCTGGTTCTTTCATTCGTGTACCCACTGAGGTAAATGTTTAACCAAAAAACTCTTCTTTTTATTATTTTTTCCTTCTCTTTCTTCTTTTAGGAATGTTTTTGTGGATCTTTTACTTAATCAACTTGTTTTTTGTCCTTGTATATTTAATGTTATTGCTGTTGTTATACCTAGTCTTGATGCTTCAGGTTGTTAAGCAACGAATGCGTACGGGTCAATTTACTTCTGCCCCTAATGTTGTCCAAACAATTTTTGCCAAAGAGGGCTTTAAAGGTCTCTGTAAGGTATGGCGTTTTATCATATTTATGATTTTTTTTATGAATCAACTCATGCCTATTATTATAATATATGCACATATATTAAATCAATCACAAAGTCAAGTATATATCAAAAGCATGGAATCTATTATTATGAGAAATACTATAAAACACCAACAAACAGTTCTTATTTCATTTTAGTAGCGCTGGTGCTTAATTTATATTTCTAGAATTATATTGAGAACTCCAACCTTAGAATTCTAGAACTAACAACATTAGATTAGCTGCAAAAGTAAGTCGGCTAAATCAAAATGTGGAGCCTATAAATATGTGTTGTAGGAAGAGGAAGAGTGGGGGAGTGGAGAAAGATCCGGGACATTTAAACGCGCGCACACATTCATTAACACACACAGAGATTAGAGAGAGAGTTGGTATTTGGGAGCGTGAGAGTTTCCATATTTGAAATACTAGGATTTTTGAGTCAACAGGAATTTGGCTTGGGTAAAAAAGTTGTGGGTATTTTCATCCAAAAATTATAAATTTGCACTATTTTGCATTTTACGAGTTCTCAGCTTTGTCTGTGATTTTAAAGAGAGTTTAACATATTAATACATTAAACAACATATTTCAACGTTTAAGTGCATATCAGTATAAAATTGGATGGATTAATCAAAACTTCAACATAACCCATCAAGATAGCGGCTCCTATTTCTCACTATTTAGTAATGTTGATAATAGGTGCAGATAAATCGGATGCCAAAATATGATATCCCTACTGAATTGGCGCCATGTTTAATGTAACTTCAATAGTGAGAGTAGTTTACAAGAGCAGTTAGCACAGGAAAATCCCAATTCAATTAAAATAGCCATGTTTTGCACACTTCGTCTATTCAATTCCATAGTCTCAACACTCTATTCTAACACAAATCCTATCACTCACCTGTTTCAGAACAAATACTTCTGCAGCAGCAACATGAAAACAAATACAGTTGAAGATTCCCTCATCTCCACTTTCACAAAAAGACCCTTCTGCTTGGAATCCCCTGAGCTTCAAGAATTGAGCTCAAAGCTCACTTCCCAACTGGTTGAAACCGTCTTAAAGTCATTGAGGAACTGGAGATCGGCTCAGCTATTCTTCCAATGGGCTTCCAATCAACGTGGTTACACGCACAACTGCTATGTGTACAATGCCATAGCTGAAATCCTATCAACTGCTCGACAAAATGCCCCACTGAGGGAGCTTGCTTTAGCTTTAACTAAAACACCGTGTTATTGGTCACCAGGGGCTTTTGGATATTTTCTCAGGTGTCTAGGTAGTCAGGGTTTAGTTGAAGAAGCTAATTCGTTGTTTGATCATATGAAAATGTCTGCACTTTGTACTTTGAATGGCTATAGCTATAATTGTTTGTTGGAGGTTATTGCGAAAAGTGGTGATGTCGGTCTATTGGAGCATAGGTTGAATGAGATGAGAGAATTGGGTTGGCCCATCGATAAGCATGCATTGACACCGGCTTTACAATGCTATTGCAATGCCAACCAGTTCGATAAGGCAATTCTGGTTTTCAATGATTTGACTAAAAAGGGATTGGTTGATCAGCATATAGTGGCTATTTTAGTTCTGTCTTACAGTAAGTGCGGGGAAGTTGACATGGCGTTTGAGTTGATTGAGTGGGCTGAAAGGAATCTTAAAATTAGTTTGAATGAGAAAACATTATGCATTTTAATCCATGGCTTTGTGAGGGAGGATAGAGTGGATAAAGCTATACAACTGTATGATAAAATGAAGAAACATGGATATTTTCTCGATGTTTCCATTTATTATGTACTAATTAGAGGTTTATGTAAGAATAAGGAGATAGAGAAAGCCCTAATGTTGTACAAGTACATGCGGGTGTCAGGAATTCCTCCTGATGTGCAAATAATTTACCAGCTTTTGTCATGTATACTGGATGAGAGAGACATGATTCAATTGCTTGAAGATGCTTTGATGGATTTGGATGCGGGGAGAAGGCTTTCGTTGTTTAGTTCTATTTTGAAAGATCTCATTAACGGTGGATATGATGATAAAGCTTACTGTCTGCTGAAGGCAAGTATAGGTTCTGGTCTGAATGAAAACAGTCAGGGAGGTGTGATATCTTTAACAAAGGTAAAGCTTGATTCAACTTGTTTTGAAATTGTCATTGGTGGCTTATGCAATGCTGGTAAACTAGATATGGCTCTAGACTTGTTCCATTCTATGGATCGATATGGTTGCACTCGTAGTGTTCTACTTTTCAATAATTTGATTCAGTGTTTGAGCAGTGCCGATAAGTTGAATGAATGCTTTAATCTCCTCAATAAGATGGAGACAGAAATCCACCCTACGCACTTCACCTATAACTGCATACTTGGATCCTTGTGTAGACAACTGGATGTTGTCGGAGCTATTGATTTGTTGAGGGAGATGCGTTCTTGTGGGCATGAGCCGTGGATTAAAAACTATACGTTGCTTGTTAAGAAGCTATGTGAACATGGAAAGGCAGATGAAGCATATAGCTTCCTTACAGACATGAGCAAAGAAGGATTCCTCCCTGATATGATTGCTTATTCTGCAATCATTGATGGCTATCTGAATGGCAATGAACTAGACCGTGGTATGGAGCTATTTAGAGAGATTTGTGGACAAGGTTATTGTCCTGATGTAGTGGCCCATAACACTATCATCAAGGGGCTTTGTAAGGCTAAAAGGATGAATGAAGCTGAAGATATTCTGAAAGAGATATTTGACAAGGGACTTGTCCCATCAGTAGTTACATACAACTTGTTAATTGATGGCTGGTGCAAAGAGGGAAATGCTGATCAGGCTGTTTTGTGTTTTTCGATGATGATAGAACAGGAAGTGGAACCAAATATCATTACCTATACAACTCTAGTAGATGGATTGTGCAGTTCTGGAAAACTGGAAGACGCTCTTAATCTTTGGATCGAAATGGAGCATAAGGGATGTCGCCCTAATAGAATTTCTTACATGGCTCTCATTCATGGGCTTTGCAAGTGTCATCGACCAGATTGTGCTCTGGTCTATCTGCAGGAGATGGAGAATAAGGATATGTTACCTGATCCATATGTTTACCAAGCTTTAGTAGAAGCTTTTTCATCAGAATCAAACTTGGCCATGGCTCATAAAGTACTGGACAAGATGTCCAAGCTTGGTTCCTCAAAGGTAAATTTTAGGATTCGTTTGTTAAAGTGAGCACACAATAAGAGATCGACGGTGCAGAGGAACCTTATTAATTCCATTTATATATATATATATTGTTGATTTTACTAATTTATGTTACTGCAGGTATTCTCACCCACCAAAAAGAAATAGGCAGACAGAATCTTGAAGGTTACTGCAGTTTATACAGAGAATGGCTGTAGATGTTCTTCACTCTTTATGAAGCAACAGTTATGGGTTGGTTGATTGAGCTGTTTCTTTCCCATGGTTGATTGCTTTGAATGACTATGAAAGTTATTGGAAATGGAGCTATTTATGTCATTGGTTACCGTTTTGGAGATTAATAGCCATGAGCCTAAGTTACACATGTCATTTATTTGTGGTAACTGGGATATTCATTTAAGAAGTGTGAGCAATTGAATAGATTTTAAAAAAAGGAAAAAAGGAAATGCATAATATTACTATGTCGTACGGAATAATATGAATCTCAGCATAGTTTGCGTAATAATAATGCATGCATACATTCTTATTTTATTAATTGGTCAATTGATTTGTCAAATGGCAACATTATATTAATACACATTTTCTTTTGCAATTGCTAATTTACCCTTGTAGTAAAACATACTACTATGTTCTAGTACTAATTTAATAATTTTTTATATCCATTTCATATTAATTTATCTACAAGTCCCAATACTTAATTTCTATAGTGTTTTAGTCATATAAACTTTATTATTCATCCTTTGCAATTATTATTTTTTTTAATGTTGAATTATTTATTGTTCAATCCCCACTCCCTGATTTTCTAATTGGAACGGTAAATTCCATCTAAGTCCAATTTTAGGGTGTTAAAAAATGTTTATATTTTGAAGAAAGTTGAGTTACTTGTGATGTTTGCTTTTTATAAGCATCGAGTTTTAGGTGCTGATGGCTGCAACCGCTCCGTTTACATTAGCTGTTGATGCAAAGAGCTCTCCTGCATTATCATTAGGTAATTTGCATCAATTTCATCTATTATTTGCTGAAACCAAGTATTCTGCTCTCCACATGTTCTTTTTGTGCCATCATTTGCTAGTATGTGTGGTTTGAAATCGAACCAAGTTTTTGAATTTATCATATGGTTGTTGATGTTTCATACTTACCTTTTTCTGATGGATGTGTTTAGTGAAGTAACAAGGTAGAGAATTGATTTTAAGGGTTGTTTCATGCAGCAACGATTGTAGAGGTGTTTTGTGATGACAATTTGAGTTTTATGATGGATGCCTTCCAACTGAGTTTGTGAATTAGTAATAATTTGTTTCTTGTTGTTTTGTATTCATCTATTTGTAATTGGTGATTTTAGTGAAGCAACAAGTTACAGAAATTATTTCTATGATTGCTTCATGCAATGATGATTGTAGATGTGATTTTGTGATGAAAATGTAAATTATATGATGGATGCTTTCCAATTGCACTTTCCAAACGCGATTGGCAATAAACTATAATTGAAAATTTGTTTAGTTTTCATTTTAGTGTTAACACTGTTTTAATTTAGTATTCTCTGGATCCTAATTGAATTGCAAATTTTGTTTTTCGGGGTTATTTTAACAAGAAAATACAAAACCTTTGGTTGGAACCTGGAAGGTTCTTTGCATCAGTTAATGCGTGAGAAGAAAATCCTTTTGACTTTTGCGACTACAATTTGGTACGGTTGGGATCTATAGTTCTGATCTTCTCAATTTAGAATATATGCATCAGAGGCTGCCTATAAAACAACCAGCAGAATCAGTGTGAATATGTAGCTTCTTCTTTTGGAGGACCTCTCTACTTGAACTATGGTTCATGCTTGTACTCGTTGATTATATTCAGCCATTTCCTATTTGCGACAACCCTTGGTTTATGGAAACACATGTTACTATTTTTTGTGGACATCCCAAAGATTTCGGACAATGCATCTGCTGTGTTTGTTGGTGTTTATGAGCCTGTCAAGTGCCAAGCAAAAGCTTTTGAGGACCTTTCTAGTGAACCTCAGTGATGTTGCCATCTGGTAAGCTGCACCACATTAGCTTATTACTCCTTGTTATACATTTGCATAGCTTATAGGTATGTGATTACATGTAAGTTTCCTTTGTCTATCATTCCAACACAGTCAACCCAAAACACACGTTTGAAAATATTTGAATGCGTCACTTCTTTTATTGGCTGCTGGTGCCCTTGCAAACATGGCCAGTTTTTGCATTCATGTCCGCACCGGTAAATGTTTAACATAAGAAAAATTGTTCTTTTTAATTATTTGTATCCTTTTTCTTTCTTCTTTAAGGAAAATATTTGTGGATGTTTTACTTAATCAGCCTGTTTAATAATTGTCCTTATATATTTATTGTTATTGCTGTTATCATGCCTAGTCTTGTTGATGCTTCAGGTTGTTAAACAACAAATGCGGACATGCCAATTTACTTCTGCCCCTAACGGTGTCCGGATGAATGTTGCCAAAGAAGGATTTAAAGGTGTCTATGTGGTATGACGTTATATCATGTTTGATATATTTATGTGAATCAACTCATCACCCCACACACTTCTTCTATAACTGCATACTTGGGTCCTTGTCCAGACTACTGGATGTTTCCGAAGCTCTTGATTTGTTGAGGGAGATGGATTGTGCAGTTCAGATGCTCTTAAGCTTTGGATCGGAATGGAGCATAGGGGATGTCGTGCATAGCTCTCTTAGTGAGTGTCGTCGCCCAGATTGTGCTCTGGTCTGGTCTGGTCTATCTGCAGGAGATGGACCAAGCTTTAGTAGGAGCTTTTTCATCAACTAAAAACTTGTTTAGGATTAATTTGTTAAAGTGAGCAAAGATTGATGGTGTAGGGGGACATTATTAATTCCCTTTATATGTATATTTGATTTTTCTAGGTAAAAAAAGTAGGCAGGCAGAATCTTGAAAGTTTCTACAAGGAATTACTCAAGTTGTACTTCAATCTTTTTGAAGCAAGAGTTATGGTTGGTTGATTGAGTTGTTTCTTTCCCATGGCTTATTGCTTAGAATGACTATTAAAGTTATGAGCCAATTTTTTAGATTAATAGCCATGAGCCTAAGTTCAGCGTGTCATTTATTTATGCCGATGGGATAGTTATTTGTTTCACAGTGTGTGAGAAAAAAATAAACACAATCATGTCATTTGTACATTCTTTTTATTTTATCAATTGGCAATTAGTTTGTAAATGGCAACATTATATTTACACACAGTATTATTTTAATCATATATAGTCTTTACATTTATTATTATTTTTTAATGTCCAATAATTTACTGAGTTATACTAATTCGGAGATTTTATAATTTGAATAGTAAACTTTCAAATTTAAGGTGCTACAAAGTGCTTTGTATTCCCAAGAATATGAATAAATAACTTAAATCTAAATGCTTTAAAAGTCTATACACAATACTCCATCCGTCCCTGAAAGTTTGTCTCATTTTTCCATTTCCATCTGTTCCACAAAAATTGTCTCATTTCACTTTTTACTGTTTTTGGTAGTGGACCTCATATTTCACTAACTCATTTCTACTCACATTTTATTATAAAACTAATATATAAAAGTGGGACCTACATTCCATTAACTTTTTCAACTCATTTTTCATTATATTTCTTAAAACCCGTGCCGGGTCAAAGTGGGACAATATTTGGGGGACGGGGGAAGTATATAGTATGTAGAATTGTACTAAAATGACTATCCAAATTAAAATGACAATCTACCACTAATGAGGACTCTTAGATTTAGGAACAGATTCAACTTTAGCCTGTCACGTGGCAGGCTTGCATATGAATCGCGGATTGCATATGAATCGCGGATTGCTTGATTATCTCTGACTTCGTATCACAAATTGCTTGGAACAATATGTCGAGTTGCTTGTTTATGTATTGCACATTGCTTGCATAAGTTGTCATTTTAACTATGGTGTCACCATAGTGTTCTGATTTCATCACAGATTGCCTGGAACCATATGACGAATTGTATGTCTATGCACCGCAGATTGCTTGCTTATGTATCACAGATCACTTGCTAAAGTTGTCAAGTTATCATTTTAACTATAGTGTCACCATAACGCATCATATTACATGATATTGATAGAAATGCAACCCTAGTAATTAAATAGATTAAAAAACGTTGTTGAGATCTCGATCATTGATTTCGTTCATTATACAAAACTATAAGACAGGACATATATAAATTTATCTTTTTGTAAAGATTTTATTATGAATTGAATTAATTTTAGAATCTAACCCGGAAACCTAGGAAGCATATTTAAGAGTTTGGCAATCCAACTCACCTCGTCTATGTTTCTTAAACACTAAACCATTAGGTGATGACATTGATAATAATCCAAAAATGTATTAATCCATTTAGAGAACTGAATATCAAAATTCAATAAATATACACTACATTAAGGGTGAATAAAATGAAAATAAAATTCTCATTCTGAGATTTGCCTACATGGAATCATTGTCTGGCAAACAATACTGTTTAGCTTGGAACATGTTAATATTGTTCGTGTTGTGACAGAATAGAGCAATTGTGTAATCAAGACAAACAGAAACGTAAAGAAGACACGGATTTACGTGGTTCACCAACGTTGTTGGCTACGTCCACGTGCAAGAAACGGAGATCAGATTTTATTCAGAGTGTTTTCAGATTATGACTACAGATTTCGGATCGGATCTCGGATCACAGAATTGTGTGTCCTACTCACATATAAATAGTCACACATGAGATCCTACCCTTATTAGGAAACATAATCTGAACAGATTCAAGGTATACTAACAGTTTGTCGATGCATCAACGAAGCAAACCTCACTCCACATCGTGATAAAATCATAGTAATAAATCAAAAGTTCATGTATTATTATTGTTGAATTGTTTTCTTCATATCTTGAGTTTGAAATTTCATAACCTAATTCTAATTAGAGTACTTTAGACTACTATTCTCTTCACACAACAGCAATTGCAAATTGGGTAAATAGCCAATAAAATACCCTTACTTTTGGTCAATTCAGATTTTTAGCATGATTAAATTTTTCGGGATGTCTATGTCATCTTACCCCGGTTCCACCGGACTTATGATATTGTAAAAAAATAGTAGTCGTACTACATAAATTTTGAACGTGATAAAAAAAAATACACCAACTTTGTGTACAATTTACATTTTCAATTATAGTCCAATCTATTTTTTCCGATGACAAGTAAAATGAAGTGGACCATCAATTATCATGTCGTCCATATTGAAGTTGTGGCCTCCCTATGTCTTTAAAATTTAGTACTAGTTTTTATTTTGACAAATCAAGAGACAAATTATGAAGTATGTTAACTAGAAAATTAATCTACTCACTAGTAACATTGATAACGAGGCAAAAAAAAATAAACTTCCATCAAGTTTAGTAACAGATTAAATTATGATGAGTGTGCCAAAAACAAACATGTATACTAACTGATTTTTCCGAAAGCAGAAATGAATCAACTCTAATCATGCATATATTAAGCAGTGAAATTTCAAAATTTGCCACCGAGGAAGTTTCATGGCAGATCATTCTTGCCGTTGGCCATTTGAACCGATTTAAAACGATCCACCTTCTCGTCTAGTATCTGAGGGTGCGCTTCCCAGAAGCCTGTCTCGATTATGTTGCAATGTCCTACAACAAGTATCCTGCGCGACTTGCCAGTAGCACCACCTTCTTCGTTGTCCACCATCTTCGTCTCCTACATAAACACAGGCTCCAAGTTAGCCTTGATGCTACAGATAATTAGTGATCAAATGAAGTTTTCTGAAGCAGAGAGAGTCTTCACTTTGTCCCAGAAAACAGACGATCCCAGGCAGAACATCGGTGGTAATGTGCTGTAATAGTTGAGGATTCCAGTGAGTCTATCAAGAATTTCATTTTTCTCCGGAGTTTGAGTCCCCTGCAAATTAGAAATAAGACATGAGAGGATATGAACCAATCTCTAAACTAAGAAAAGGTTTGAAACTTCAGTTGTCAGTGAACAAACATAGAGAAGAATAGAATGGACATGGTCGAAACCTCTAAACAGCATTGAATAATCCACGGGATCATCATCAATTATCAATCACAAGGTCGTTTTAAACTATATAGTGATTAAAGAATCCGAAGGACTGACTACCTTCAAATCACTTTGTGCATCGCTCTTGCTCTTTCCGGATTTCACGAGCAACCAGAAGCAAGTATTGTAATGATTGTTGATGTGACCTGCAAATAACGAGTAATGATTATACGGTAGATCTTTTTTCTTTTTGGTATACATAGACGGCATTATGATTCTTTATACATATATTAGTAATGGAGCTTCCATTTAATTACAGAAGTCGTAGCAGAAATAGGATTGAGGGACTGATAAACTAAGCTTACAATCAACTTGTCTCCATGCAAGATAATCCTTAATGATCTCACTGGATGGGTAGCAAACAGCACGACCATCAAAATATGGTAGGTGTTTCATCTCTTTTTGCGGGAAAAACTCATTCCATCTCATCGTGTACGTTGAAGAAAAGAAAGATACAACAGAAGAAACTATCTCACTGCACCAGAAGTGAAGGTATTTTAAACTACGGGGAGGATAAATCTGAACAGAGGCAACAAGATCGTAATAGGAGTAGAAGAGATACCTGGCACATCTTTGATATAACTGGGAGTCTTTCTTCAAAACAAAGCTGAGAAAGTTCCAAATAACTTGTCAAACACATACACACATTGATAAAAACAATGATGAGAAACTGATGAATGACCTGTACTCATCACTAACACCGTAAGCAAAAACAACATCCCTAAACTCTTCCAGTACAGCAACAGCACATGCATTCATTAGATTGAGAGCTTGTGCATCATTTGGCTTCTCAAATTCATGAATGTCGGAAAACCTACAATAATCCCAACAAAGTAGAGCCACTGAGTGCTATTGTCTGACCCAATTTGGAGCTCCACTTGAAGTAAGTAGTCATTACCTGTGGAAATGACAGCCATCAATGCGAACAACGATCCAGGTGGACAACATCAATCTGCTCTCGTATTGGAAAGATTTGACATATTCAGGTCTAGTTTTGTTCAAATTATCACAAAATTGGTCCAGCTCTTCTTTCGAGAGACACGATTTTTCCTTCCAGAATCTTTTTGATGCAATATTTTCTGAGTGAACTCTTAAGACTTTCCTCCTAGTTCTTTTGACAGGGAAGCCATCATCTTTGTACTTCACAATATCTTCAACCTAGTCACAACAAAGAGAAAGTTAACCAGTCTAAGTTGTATTAATCACGCATCTTCTAGTTAAACACAAAAATCGAGCCATTCTTGCTCATTTGAAAATCAACAAGCACAGAGCCATAATATTAGGCATCATAGCAGCTTCAGTTCAGCATAGATCTATGGAAATGAGGAAGGGGGAGATAAGAAAATGAATTAGCAACTACCTCTGTCTTGAGAGTGCATGTACCTTGGCGAAACATCTCCGGAATATCTTTCTTGTAGTTGATGTTAAAACACTGGTAAAGCAATTCATTTTTGTCTTGTTTAAGAGACCCCTGAAATCGCTTTTCTACTTCAATGTACCATTTTCAACAGAAAAATACACAATACAAACAAATAGAAAAATAGCAAAATTCAAACAATCTCAAGTCTACCCTCAATGTGGCTTGTGCTTCCTCTTTACTCTTCCCACTTTTAATCAGCTGCCAAAGACAAGTATTATACTGATTATTTGTGTGACCTGCCAAAAGGATAATAAATTTCAATTTTCTACATAGCAAGACCCGAGCATTGTATATAGTTCAATGACAGATGTCATTCGCATGACAAGAACTAGAAATTTATCACTTAGATTTGCACCAATGTAAAAAGTAAAATTAACTTACATTCATATTGTCGCCATAACAGATATGCTTGAAGAACCTCCATAGATGCACAGAAAATAACTCGAGCCCGAAATGAAGGGGCACATTTCAAATCTTTCTGAGGGAAAATAGCCCTCCACTTAGTAACATAAGTGGATGAAAAGAAAGACACAATAAGAGAGAGTATCTTGCTGCAAAGTATACTTTTAGTCAGCAATTATGATCATGGGTTATGCTTCAATCTCATTTGCATAGAATAAATAAAACTTAAAATTTTTATATTCTAAATTAGAAATTTAGTTTTCAGGGAGATCAAAGTCCACTTGGCCATTGAAGGCATGAATTTATACAGAATTTTTTGTAATATCACAACAAACATGGAAATATGGAATATTGCTGCCTGCCAAAGTAAATGACACATCTTTTATTTAGAGATAATGATCCCATTTTTTAGAAGTAAAAATTCTTTTGAATTCACCTGCCACGCCGCTGGTAGAACTTGGTTTCCTTTTTGAATATGAAACTGCAAACGCCCATATAAAAGTATCTTAGACCAAACAACGGAAAGAGATTTTTTTGTAAAATATGCTATTACTCACCTGTACTCATCACTGAAACCATACGAGAATATAACATCTGGAAACTGCTCCAAAACAGCATTGGCACACTCATTCATCAACTCCAATGCTTTCTTATCATTTGGTTTCTCAAACTCATGCACTTCAGAAAACCTACATGATAGGACTCATCATCTTAAAGAACTGTGAAAACTCGTCTACAAACTACGCTTCAAACCTAACCTGCAGAAATCACGGGCATGAACACGGACAATGATGGTGTTGGGCAGCATGATTTCATCATCCACCTCAAATGACTTCACATATTCGTACTTGCTATTCGCCATTTCGTTAAATTAGCACACTTTAATCTTGCAGTTAATCCGAATTTCCAGCTTATGGCTGGATCATATACACAAGGCCGGAATTGTAATCGTGAGAGATTGTAATTGTGAATGTAGTATTCACTGAACTTAGTTTATTACTAAGAAAATTACAATCAAATTTGAAACATAAACACAAGAAGATGAAATTCACTGAATCGCGATAGCACGGAGGGTTGCAGGCTATGAATTATTTTTTGGAAAACTATGGGGGTTAACGCAAAACGCTGAATTACTTTTGAATTTCAGAAAATTACAATTAAATTCACTTTGTTTCTGTATTTTCGAATTGAGAAAGAAGATGTGTAGTGCACCTGATTTGCGGAAAATTTGTCGTCTGCAGAATTTTTGAGAAGAAGAAGAGAAGAAAAAGAGCGGTTTAGGTTTTCGAGTGAACTTAAAAATTTGTTCATCAAAAATGAAGTTCTCAATTTAAAAAATTATTAATCAACATTTTAAGTTCTTCTTCACTTTTTTTTCCATTTTACTCGGAATACTTTATCTAAATTTTTTAACATTTTAAGAATATATAAATAGATAATAAATGAAATATAAAAACATTTTTTTGAGGTATATACAACATATGTTTATATGAGAAAAAATTCCCTAGTCTAGGTATACCACATGGCAATGTGATGTGGTATGCCCCACCAATATTATTTTGCCAAATGGAAATATATAGCATACATGGCCAAATGCTTATAATGGTATAATATGATGTTTTAAGGAAACTTTTACAATTCTCATATAAGTATATATAATCATATATACACACAATGTATATACGCAAGCTCCATCTTTTTTACTTTTAGTCAAGTAAATATGTTTTTGGCTATGTTTATAATTAATAGATTATTTCTTTATATATATTTTAGTCTTCTCTTCGTTATTTTATAGTATTTGTTTTTTATTGTTAAGTAATTATAATAGACTACATAATTATGTCTACTAGAGTTTTATCTTCTTAATTTTATAGTTGATGTTAAACAATAATCTCATTTTAATTGTATGAAATAAGATTGTAATCCTTAATTTGAATACCGTAATTAATAGTACAAGTAGTATTTTATTTTCTTAAATTTCATATTGAATTTTATACTAAATATTTTGTCTATTGTATAAAATCCATCATATCATCTTATATTATTAGCAATCTTAATTAATACTATTTTAACATAACACATTATCATATCATTATATATATATATATATATATATATATATATATATATCTTAATTAATATTTTAACATACACATTATCATTATTTAAAATAATAAATCTATTGTGTGCAATGCTAACAAATTTTAAATTATGCATACATCAAATAAAAAAATCCATTAAATAAATAAATTGAATTTATGTATATATATCAATATAAAAGAAAAGCAGTAAATTGTTGGTGCGATACGATAATAATACCATTCATTTTTTTAGTATACACATTAAAAGAAAATGCATATCATTAGGGATAGTTTCCTTAATAAATGAAAGTGCATTTTTATTTCCAAATTGTTTATGCTTCTAGCTGGAAGTACATGACATGTGTATTTCCATTTGGCAACATAATATTGGTGGGGCATACCACGTCATATTGCCATGTGGTATACCTAGACTAGGGAATTTTTTCTCATATTTATATACTACTAAGCCACAACAATGTGGTTGGTTGGTTGGTTGGTTGATTGAGCTGTTTTTTTCATGGTAAATTTTGATTTATATAGATTTTGAACAGAGCTATTTTTGACCATTTTCAGAGCCATAATCCCCAACAAAGTTAAGGTAGTGAATGTTATTGTCTTACCCAATTTGGTGCTCCAAATGACTTCCCTCAAAGGTGGAAAATATCATGAATCTACTACATATTGGAAAGAATTGATATCAAAGCAACTCCAGATCAGCATAGAAACAAAGAATGAGAGAAAAGAAAAGAATTAGCAATTGCCCCTTTCTTGAGAGTGCATGTATCCATCTTTCTTATAGTTGATGTTAAAATAGTAAAGTATACTTTTAGTAGTTAGCAATCATGATCGCGATGCAATTAGAAATAGAATGATGATCTTATATCATACTCCACACCTCGTTTCAACATCACAACACAATTCTCCCGATCACAACAACAACAACGACACGAAGCAGGCCAGCACAAAACTGAAGGTCACGTCCGTCCCGACTCTCCACGCCCAATCGGTATCCAACG
The DNA here is from genome assembly GCF_004379255.2 of Salvia splendens. Taxonomy (NCBI): domain Eukaryota; kingdom Viridiplantae; phylum Streptophyta; class Magnoliopsida; order Lamiales; family Lamiaceae; genus Salvia; species Salvia splendens. The sequence continues at coordinate 20,472,511 of NC_056047.1, read as the reverse complement.
CGATGGGGAAGAGGCAATTTCCAACGGAAGCATTCCTCGTGACGATCTTCGCAAGCCCGCCAAAATCGCACGTTTCCACATCTTGATACATCATCTGAAACAACATGTTGTATGCGTAGGAAATCTTGGTCGAGTTATCCAGTTTACTACAAGGCCCCCCGTAGTTGAGCGCCGTGCAGTCTCCGTGGGTGCAGGCGTACTCCATGCTGGCGGCGATCTGGTCCGGGGTTTCACCGTTGCTGGCGTAGACGCACCATTTCTTTTCCAAGTACTTGACGTTCTTCGCCCCAACGGGCATCTTGCTGATTCCCGCGAAGTCCATTGGGAACTTAGGCTGCCCGTCGTACCTGTAAATGCCCCAATTGCGCTCGAAGTCACCGGGCGCAATGCTCTTCATGTTCTCATCCGTTAACCCGAAAAGGTAATACTCGATTTCCTCTTTGTAAAGTGGCGTCCCTTTACTTTTTGAGATCTTCTTTAAAAATCCGTCGTAGAATTTCTTCGCCAAATCCACCGTGGCGTATTTGTCGCCGTCGGTGGGCCATCCGATCTCGCCGACGATGATGGGGACATTTCCGCAGTTGGCTCTCCGCAGTGACCACACCAGGGTGTCCAGGTTCGCGTCCAGCACGTTGTCGTATGTGATCTGGCCGTCTTGCACGGGTTTCGCTCCGCCGCTGAAGAAGGCGAATTCGATCGGGAAATCGGGGTTGAGAGATAGGCTGAGGAAAGGGTAGATGTTGACGACGAAAGGAGCATTGTTGTCGCGTAGGAACTGCACAATCTGCTTCATCGTGGCTCTGATGTCAGGGCGGAAGTCACCGGCCGACGGGCCTTTGGTTCCAGAGTCGTAAACGTCGGCGTTTTGGGGGATTGTCGCCTTGATTTTGTCGCCGTGCCCGGCTTCGTTTATCGCCTTTTGGATGTTCCAAAGCGCTGGATAAGTTGTCTGCAAGTTGGACCCGTTATAGGCTTTCAAGAATGGCTCGTTTCCGACCGCCACGTACCTGCAGTTAATTTAATTTAATTTAATTATTATGCAAAAATTATCATTTAAATCAGGTTTACTTCTGGTCTATCTCATAACTTATAAAATTAGCTTATTAAATCATTACTATTGCACATTTCGCAACTGTCTCATACAATTAAATTTTGGATGAAATTTATTAATTAAATCATGATTGTTTATTAACTTTTGGATAAATTTAGTATTATTATAATATGGCCGATTTTAGATGATTATTATATAATGGTAATGATAAATGAAGAAAAGTATAAAAATCACAACATATTACAGTATCGGACAATTGAGAAATGTACAAAAGTTAGGATTTAATTATAGACTTTTATAAATTATGAGATGAACAAGAAATCAACCAAAAGTTATGATTTAAAAAACAATTTTTCCAATTATTAATGCAAATTGTAAATGTGTTTCTTAATCTACAATTCTCATTCTCCTAGCTACTTACTTGATATCAACACCACCCTCATAGAGATGCCTAGTGAGATTGGCCTTCACCCATTCCTGAGCATGCTTATATCTATCAGCTAAAGAGGCCAAATGCAGGTTAGGAATACCAAGCATCACTTCAATTCCTGTCCCAGCAAAATGTTTCACAACCCAAGCATCAGAATCAAACAATTTAACCTTAGTAATATTGTTATCCTTTAGCATTTGTACAATATTTCTAGGGTGTAGGTTTTGGGCCGCCTGGTTTCCCCAGTTAACGCCCAGGCCCTCCGCCACACCCATCATATGCCCCACTACCACGACCACGACCACGACCACAACCCATGCCCGTTTCATCGTATAAGCTCGATCGATCGAGACAATACAATTGATATCATGTGAGGAGGGAAGCACACAAAATCCTTTATTTTTTTCAATCGATCAAACTCGTTGTAATCAAATAGATGTGTGATTTATACTAGAATTGAGTTGAGATTATTAATAGTCAAATGCCAATGTATGGTAGCAAATTGTGTGGTGAGTGATGAGGAAATGATTGTTAATCCTAGATTTCAGGAGATGGATCAAAATGAGTGAAAATCAATTATTTGTGGTTATCAAGTAGAAAAGAAAAATTCGTTATTTACTGCCTATATAACTAGTCTCTATAAGCAGCCATAGCAATGCCAAATTAAAAGTTCAACTTTTATAATCTACTCTATTCTTATTTTTTTAATTATAAATGCCATCTATCACTATACTAGTCTACCAGTTTTCCATTGACCAAAATCTCTAAAAATAAACAACTTCAGTATAACTGAAAAATTATAGGGTAAATAATCATTTAATTCAACAAGTTTGGTTAAAATATAATCTATCGTATAAAGTTTGAACTTCGCTAATTAAATTATGACGTTTCAATTTTTTAAGTTTATCCCATGAGTCGAATTTTAGGTGGAATCTTTGTTGATGTGGATTGAGATTTAAATCACGAAAAAGATGCGTGTATAATTCAAAGTGTAATCACAAAGAACTTAATTTTAATGTTGTATTGAGATTTCAAATGGATTTCAATGTAGAGAACAAAGATTCCACCTAAATATCAACCCATGGGATAAACTAGAAAATTTTAAACTTTATGATTTAATTAACGGCTTTTAATTTTTGTGGGATAGACCAGATTTTGACCAAACTTGGTGATTTAAATAATTATTTACCCAAAATTATACTAGCGAGATCAAAATTCTAAACGAACTTTATACTTTATACACTCTATCCTATTAAAAATGAAACATTTTCCTTTCCAGCTTGTCCCCTTAAAAATATAACGTTTCTTAAAATGGAAACAACATCTCTCTACTTTTACATCTTTATTACTTTATTCTCTTCTCGTTAACTCATAAAACAACATTACATAAAATTTCGTGTCGATTAGCAAATGTTTCAGTTCTAAGGCCATCTGCAACGTTGTCTCTTATCCGTCCCTTAACCGTCTCTTAAATTACTATTCTTGTGCCCCAATGTACCTTTTACTCCATCTCTTAACTAAGGGACAGAACCTGCAACCCTCCATCTCTTATCCGTCTCTTAACCATCTCTTAAATTACTATTCATTCATTTTCATTTTTTATTTTTATTTCCAACAAATTCAATCAATAAAAAACACACTTCATTAAATAAAATAAAATTACAACATAAAATAAAAAATACAACTTAAAATTCAAAAAACAAAAAAAAACACATAATTAAAATCCTAATAAAAAAACTACTTCGTCGGTGAATCATCCCCCGAAGGCGTTGGAGGTGCACTGAAGCCACCTGGAGGCGGAATACCAAGTTGTCTTGCCATAAACTCAATTCCGGCAAGATAGGCTTGGTATTGGGGAGGCGTCATGCGGGAAGTGTCCACCATTGTGGCGGTCATGTACATGGACATTAGGGAGTTCGAGGGTGCCCCCGAGCCCGAGCCCGAGCCCGCCTGGCTTGATTCGGCTCGACCCCTCCTCCCTCTAGCCGCCTTCGCCGCATTTCTCCCTTGCGGCCGACAGCGCCCACGGCGACGGCTCGGCCCACCTTTCCTCGTCTTTGACGACCTCCCAAACATCGACATGTTTGAATTGTTTGGCGGTGTCGTCGAAGTAGACTCGCAAAGCCGACCTCTGAATGTCGGCTCCCGTGGCTCCGCTTTGGTAATGAGCCGATTCACTCTTGTAGATGGCGCATAATTTTTTGACCTCTCTGTCGACTCGGTCAAAGTGAGCGCGGAGCATCATAAATGTGCGGCGGCGGGGGGACCCCTTCGGCTTAATCTCGTGGTAGGCATCGGTGACCTTTTCCCAGAAGCACTTCTGGGATTGTTGATTCCCGACGATGGGATCGTGCGAGACGCTGATCCAGACATTGTACACAGCCAGCGTTTCCTTGTGGCTGTACGGATGCCGGCCTAGATCCTCCTCTTCCTCGTCCGCCTCCGCCTCCGCCCTGGAGCTTCCACCGCCTCCGTCTCCTCCACCGCCGCGGCCTCCTTCCGGAGTGGGTTCAACCGAATAATCCTCCCGAATCTGGGATAATCCCTGCGAATACCTCGGGGCGGAGGGACGGGCGTATGCATCCACATCAAAATGGGGTGGTTGGTACCCCCCGGCGTCGACGAACCCTGGCTGCCCTGCGTCGACGAACCGGAACCACCACCCAGAACATTGTACATCCCCCTAGTCGCCGAACGCGTTGATGTCAAACCCGCCGGAGCCGCCACCGCCAGAGTTTCCGTCGCCGGACATTTTGTGATGAGAGGTTAGATGAAAATTGGAGAGGAAATGGAGATGATTTGGGAAGAATAGATGTGTAATTGTGTGTGAAATGAGGATGAATTAGAAGTATTTATAGAGTAAAAAAATAAAAATAAATAAAAAAATAAAGAAAAAACGGTCAAAAAAACGGTAATATTATCATTTTTCGATTTTTTATTTTATTTTTTTTAAAAATTTAAATTTTAAAAAAATAATTTATTGCGTCAGCATGACGATGCCCACTCGCGGGCCGGCGAGTGGCCGTCACGCATGGCGCCGGAGCGCGCCACGTCGCGCGGGCGCGTGGCGAGACCGCTGGCCATTCGTCTCGGCGGGACGGGACGCTCGGCGGGCTGGGGACGAGACGGGACGCTGCAACGCGTCTCGTCGCCGTCTCGTCCCGGCGTGACGGGTTACGAGCCACCCGCATGACGCGTTGCGGGTGGCGTAATGGGATGGAGGAGTACAACAACAACAATAATAATAATAATAATAATAATAATAATAATAATAATAATAATAATAATAATAATAAAAATTCACAAATGCATAGACTTATTTAACTGTTCCCCTTTTCTTCTCTTCACAGTCTCCTCACCCCATACAGGTGCGCCTCTCTCTCTCTCTTCCAATCTCTGAATGTATTTGATGGCAATTATGTCTAATGAAAAAATGCTCGTCTCAAGCTTTTTATCAGCTGAGTAATTTTATGCTTTGAATTTTTGTGATGTTTGCTTTTTATAAGCATCGAGTTTTAGGTGCTGATGGCTCCGTTCACATTAGCTGTTGATGCAAACAGCTCTTTTTCGCTATCTTCAGGTAATCTGCATCTATCCTTCGCTGAAACCGACTAATCTGCTCACCACATGTTCGATTTCGGCCAGCATTTGCGAAATCGAAACGAGTTTGTGAATTTATTATCTGTTTTGTATTTATACTTTTGTAATCGGTGTTATTAGTGAACTAGTAAGGTATATAAATGGTTTTTAGGATTGTAGAGGTGTTTTGTGTCGAAAATGTATGGTTGCCAATTTAGTATAGTCGATAATTTGTTTAATTTCTGGAAGCTACTGAGGTGCTTGATTTTGCATTTTACTGTTTTTTAGTTTAGCATTGCTCTGGATTCCTATTTGAATTGCTAATTTTGCTTTGCAGAGTTATCTAACAAGAAAATGCAAAACCTTCAGTTGGAACCTAAAAGGTTCTTTGCATCAGTTAATGCGCGAGAAGAAAAGCCGTTTGACTTTTTGCGACTACTCTTTGGTAGGGTTGGAATCTTATTCTGAACTTCTCAATATGCATCCGAGGTTGCCAATAGAACAACTAGTTGTGTGAATGTGTAGTTTCTTCTTTCGGAGGACCTCTCTGCTTTAATTATTGCTCATGCTTGAACTTGTTGCTTATATTCATCCATTTGCCTATTTGATAGGATCCTCGGTTCATGGGTAGCACACATCATGGGCATCTTGAACACATCATATTCGGATTCTCTCTAAGTTACTGTATTAACTTTCTATATACTTTTTGCAGAGGGTGTGATAGCTGGTGGGACAGCTGGTGTTGTAGTTGAAACAGCTTTATATCCTATTGATACAATAAAGACACGATTGCAGGTCATCTCTCATTGGCACTATTTTCATAAACGAAGTATTAGCAGCCATTGTTCCCGTTTGCTAACCCTGCTAGAGTATTGTGAACAATTCGTATTTCATAGCTTGCTAAACCTGTTTGCTAATGCATAATACTAATAAAACTATTTAAGAGCTTGCATGGCAACCACAGTTGTTTGTTACTTATTTTTATTAAAATCATTTTTCAATATCATTATGACTCACAACATCTCCCTTATGCTAACTAAAATGGGGTAGACCAAGTTAACGAGGATTTCGTTAAATATACTTGGTACATGCTTCTACAAAAGTTCTTATATATGAGTACCTTTTATTTGTCTAACTAGTATAGTTCCTTTTCAGGCTGCACGGGGTGGAGGTCAAATAATTCTCAAAGGGTTATATTCTGGCCTTGCTGGAAATCTTGCTGGGGTGTTACCGTAAGGACTTGTCTAAATATATTAGTTTAATACTTAGAGAAGGTTAAGTTGTGCAATAGAGGATTAAGTTTGTTGAGTTCACACATCGTAATTCATGCTATTTATTAGTAAGCTAAATCCACTGTCTGGCAAGTATAAATAAAAATATATTCTTAATAGCAAGTTGTGGAATGATTTAAAAAAAAATTTGGAACAGTGCATCTGCTGTGTTTGTTGGTGTTTATGAGCCTGCCAAGCAAAAACTTCTGAGGACCTTTCCAGAGAACCTCAGTGCTGTTGCTCATCTGGTAAGCTGTACCATATTTGCGTATTACTTAATACTATACATTAGCATAGCTAATAGGTATGTGATTACATGTTAGTTTCCTTTGTCTAACATTCCAAAAACACTCAACCCAAAACACACTTTACATATCAATATTTTAATGCGAGTCACTTCTTTTTATAGACTGCTGGTGCCCTTGGAGGCATGGCTGCTTCTTTCATTCGTGTCCCCACCGAGGTAAATGTTTAACAAAAGAAAAAATATCTTATTTTCTGTTATTTGTATCCCTTTTCTTTCTTCTTTTAAGAAAGTGTTTGTGGACTTTTACTTAATCATCCTGCTTTAATGCCCTTGTATATTTAATGTTATTGCTGTTGTCATGCTTAGTCTTGATGCTTCAGGTTGTTAAGCAGCGAATGCAGACAGGCCAATTTAATTCTGCCCCTAATGCTGTACGGATGATCGTTGCCAAAGAAGGCTTTAAAGGACTCTATGCGGTATGACATTTAATCATGTTTGATATTTTCTGTGAATCAACTCATCCTGTTTGTCTTAAACTATGAGGTATCTGTCCCCTTCATTCCATCTCTGTTTCTTCTCTTATGTAATTGCTGGTGTTACATCTTGTTGCATTATGAGGAGATGAACTGCTGCTTTCTCATCAACAACTACAAATATCGTTGATGCAAATTACTTTCCATGTACTGCTCGGGTATGATCTTAGCATAGCATTTGAAACTAACCAATTATCTTTATTATAGGGATATGGATCGTTTCTACTAAGAGACTTGCCATTCGATGCTATTCAGTTCTGCATCTATGAACAACTTCGACTAGGTTATAAGTTAGCGGTAATGACTCCCTCTCTTAAGGCTGTTTAGTTGATAACTTATCGGTATGACTAATGCTGTTTTCGCATTTTCTATATATATCCCTGACCAGGCTAAGAGAGACCTGTAAGATGCAGAAAATGCTGTAATCGGTGCATTTGCTGGTAAGTTGGCTTCCACGAACTTACCAGCATGAATTTACATGATATTCACTCTTCTGCCGTAGCATTCAAATTTCTAGTCTTATTATTTCCCTTTGCTTCGGGATTGAGCATGTTAATCATTTACTAATGAACAAGCTACTGAAGAAAGAGAATACCAAACATAGAATGTATTTGAAAGACACTAATTTGCACAAGTTACATTTCTTCTAGTTGAGAACATGAGACAGCACAGAATCGCAGTGTTCCACTATCACTCGTCGCATCGGCTAAAGAGTGAACCAAAAGAATGAAAAATGAGTGGCAAAATGCAATCAACGAATGCAAGTAACATTTCTCAATTAGAGCTCCGGTATGTATGTTTTCATAATCCCCTACTGTCTTCTGTATCATCTCAGGTGCTCTGACGGGAGCCATAACCACTCCTCTGGATGTGATTAAGACTAGGTTGATGGTTCAGGTATAACTACGCGTCCTTTGAATCCGTGTATTTGATGTTTTTCCTGCTCGATTTTAACCCATGTTTGCACACAGGGATCAGCGAACCAGTATAAAGGCATCTTTGACTGTGTACAGACTATCGTCCGAGACGAAGGCCCTTCTGCGCTACTCAAGGTATTACCTTATAAGCCCCTCGTTCTCCTCTAGAATGGAAATCAGAAATCTCATGTTTCAACATGCACTTCTTTGCCTTGGAATTATTTACACGCACAAAACATGACCCTGATCGATTTCTTTGCCTTATAAACATGTTTTGCTAACAGGGAATCGGGCCAACAGTGATGTGGATAGGCATCGGCGGCTCCATCTTTTTCGGAGTTCTTGAAGGGACGAAGCGGCTCCTCGAACAGAAACGACCAGAGAATCAGGCGCGTTCAAAATTAGAGTAGCTCAGACTTTTAATTTATTGTTACAGAATGATTTTTGTTAGGCCTTTTTCGGAGAAACAATAAACAACATATAAAAACCACGCGTTGGAAGAGTTCTAAAAATCCCCGGCCACTATCAACCCCAAGAAGCTTTATTACATTTTCATGTTAGCGAATCGTGAGATATACTTCCTCCGTCCCACAATAAGAGTCACATTTTGTCATTTCAGTTCATCCCACAATAAGAATCCTATTTCACTTTTATTATAAAACCGATATAAAAAGTGGGTCTCATATTATTCCACTAACTTTTCCAACTCATTGTTCTTTACATTTTTTAAAATCCATGCTCATACCTGACTCCTATTGTAGGACGGATGGAGTATGTAACATTAAAACAAAATAATAAAATAAAAACATTTTATTATGCATAGAACGATATATACATATTGTACACGTTTTACAATGTCGCCAAAAAAAAACATGGATGCTTCACTCTCAAAAGAATCAACTTGCTGCCTACAATAGAACCACATGTCAAAAAAAAATACAATTTCCTCATCAGCTCTATCTACCTGCATCGTTTTGCACAGCTCTAAACTACTTCAAATATATGACACCACAGAGCAAAAAAAACCCCGAAATCGAAATGGAACCACTCGAGTAGCCTTTAAACTTCATGTGTTCGAACAGCGCCTGAATAGGCTCAGTTATTGATTTGTACTTACCATGCACGGAGATGGGTGACTGCTCGTTGCGCGTGGAGGGAAGCTACATCAGAGGGAGGTACGCCCCTCCATGTCCTTTCCTCAGGATAAGGGGTCCTGCATTTTCCGGGACCTTGTCCAGTTCCCTGTTGGTTGTTTCGATTATGTCATCAAATCCAGTGGCTGACGCAGCAAGATGTTGTTTTAACCTGATGTCTCTTGTCCTCCTCAGCAAGCATCTGAATGATCTACCAAGATACTTTGCCCAATCTGCCGGCAGGCCTCCTCCGGTGAGCCACACCGAGAACTGGGACTGGTCTCCACGGGCTTGCATCTCGGACCGATAGAATCTTGCAAGTTCAACTAGCATTGATGGCTGGAGAGGTAATACAGCGACAAACTCAGCTACAAACTGTTCGGTGAGCTCGGGGTTGAGCATCTGTTCCCAGAGAACCAGAGCCCACTCGCTCGGCTGGTTGAGGCCGTAAGCTTCAGCAACTATTAAGGCCTCTTGAAACCGAGACTGTTCTACTAATATTCTCCGTGCATTAGTTTCGGAAAGATTGAGCCATTTTGTGTCTGGCATTCGTATCTGCAGCGACACAAGTGATGCCTGAGCACAAGATTTGCGAGTTTTGTTGCCAGCATCGATAGATGAGTGCACTTCTGCAGCCTCAATGAAATAATGCATGGATTCAAGGAGCTCTTCGTTTTGATCCTTGTCGTAACGAAGAAACCACTGCTGGGATAATTGTTTTGCACGTAACTCCAGAAGTGCAGCGGTTTCGTGCTTCATGTCAAAGTGATTATAGACCTGCAGGAGAAGTAGAGAATGTGTCTTTACCTAGAGGATGGTCCAAATGTTAATTTCGAATCATAAAGGAACAGGGTACAGCACGAACCATGGCAAATGCATCGAGATCACTTGGGTTAAATTGCTTGAGTGATGTCAGAACAGCCATTCGAAAACCCCTAACCGCCTCAGCAGTTCCACTGTTGACATCAGCAGCTGCGGAAAATTTTTGAAGGAGGAGATCCAGTTGGCCATTCTCGATTAGTATCCCAAGTATGAAATTAAGAGCATGGAAGTTTCCAACTCCTGTTATCAAGCGCGCAAGACACGAGAAATCGCCCTCCCAGACATAAGCTTCTACTCTGGTTGCAGCAAGAGCTACGAGCACATCAACGCCATCAAGGCATGCTGACAACTTATAGAAGTGATGGGATAGAATGAGAAGCTCAACCTGCATCAGTTTGTGAAGTAACTAAGTTACCATCTAAAACAGAACTGATGAAACGACAATTGAGGATAGTTGCATTGGAAGGGAATCCCCGTTCACATTTAGATTTAGTAGAGCAGAAATGTATAAACAGGGATCATGGTGATTTTGAACATCATTAATTGATGAATATTTCACCACGACCTTAACCTTATTGGAGGAGAATAAAAGTTACCTCGCATGCGTGGGGTATTTCTTGCCCTGTGATTACTAATCTCATCAAAGCATGGCCAATTTCCGAATCAGAAGGACAAAGCTCAGCCCATTTTAGGAAGTCAGAAATTCTCCATAGCAGTGGAGCAGGTCCTTCATCCTTCTGAAAATCCATATAACCCCCACGGTGTGCTGCTAATAGACCCTGAAAGATTTCAATAGAATGACATTAGATCTCAAGAATTATACTAATACATTGCTGAACCTGTAGGCTGCGAACGATTCAATTTCAATGAGTAAAGAATTTGAAGCCCATTTGACTTGTCATATATGTGATATATTAATGTCATGTGTTGACCAGAGAAGGGATGCTTTTGCATTGTAAAACTGAAAAATACAAGCAACCACTGCAGCTTCTTATCTCAAAATCATACAAATATTATACAGCAATGTTTATTTTTTATTTTTAAAATAGCATTAATAACAAGCATCAGATTCACCTTTAGAAATGATTCAGCGAGAATTTGGGCAATACTAGCAGCTGGCATTGAGTGTGTTTGAACTAAAAGATGGGCTTCCTCAAAAGACTCTTGCGCTTTGAGAGATAGCAATTGCAGCAGCTCTATTGGCTGTTTGTCGAATGCCTCTGAAAATGTTAAACCAAGCACATTTGCAGCTTTCACAACAGAGATTATCCTTCTGCATATCCCACGTCCGCTACCCTCCTTAAGTAGACTTGGGAAACTCTCCAGGGTCTATGTAATGCAATTGAAAATTAAAATGAAACTTTTAGTTAGCACTATGATATAGGAAACACTAAGAAAAAGGCTTGAAGCAAGAACAAGAGATAAAAACATGAACATCATACAGCACCTCTATGACCTAAATCCAAATATCATGAGACAAATAATATCTCAAGCCAACACCGCAGATCTAACTTAGCAGAAGTTGCATTGGGATGCAGAAGTCACAACGTTCTTGCATACCAGAGAGGGGAAAAGATTGACAATCACTAATGTCTGAGTGAATTTGCAGGCAAGCTGAAATGACTGTGAATTTCCAATAATAATTATAAAATAGTAATACACAGTTATTACCTGCAGGGGATCAATCACTTGCTGCTCAGTCAGAAGATTGCATGACTTCATAACAGCGAATACATCATCGTCCAGCATTGGCATTGACACTTTCATGCTTGAAGTTGAATGAGCAGCAAGCTTCAAAGCCGCATCGACAATAAAAAATTCAGATGGCATGTTGTCTGGAGAAAGTTTATTCTGCAGTTGTCTAGCAGCTGTTATGTGTCCAAAGTCCAACAGTGAAAGAACAGCTCTATTGAGCTCAGCAGGTCCAACTCTTTCCTCCCACCTCGATAACGAGGCATCAATTTTTGAACTTTCATCAACTAAATGTGTCTCATCTCTAGGGTTGAGAGGTATAGATTCAGAGTCATGCTTTTTGTCTCCTGAATCAAACAAAGGTTTTCTTGATGACGCAAAGCCTTTTGCTCTCCTTTTTGTCTTTAAGCCGCCGTCGCCAGTTTGAGTCATCCTAACATGAGGCTGACCATTTTCTCTATCATTCCTCTCAGAAGATTTGAGCCTAAGTCCATTCATATGATTATCCATTTTTGCAACAATGCTTGCTGTACGGTCCATTAAATCAGAACTCTTGCCAGCTCCAGGCTCCCGGGCGGGTGAAATTAATGAATCATCACCTTCATTCTTTACCAGAGCTTCTGATTCCACAGCTAAGAGCCACACTCTAGTTTCAATTTCGCGTAGAAGGTGTGGTGGATAAACCCTGCAGATATCATTCATGTTTAGTACCACAATCATTCAGTAGAAAGCAAGATTAAGAAAATATTTACATGAAGACACAAGGACAAAAAAATTATTAATTAAAAAATGAAAGCTCACGGGTTTGACAAAGTTGTCATTCCACTCAACCACTGCAGAGCAAGTAGCAAAATCTCATGAAGTTCTTTTGCTGAAATATCTTTTTCCACAGCTTCAGCATGTTTTAAGAAGAATTGTCCAGCCTACATATACACAGAGGAGCACAGTTCATTCAGCTAATGATTTGCTTACTCAAATAGAGATACATGGCAGCAGATGCTGGCAGCCACATAAACCGGTCCTACAAACCCCTTTTCCAACCACTGATCTTACCCCACCCCATCGATGACAAAAAATGAAAGAGTCACAACAAAATAAAAGATATATACCCCACAATGAAGGATTATGTGATGTTAGCCATTCCTTTAACCTCAGTTGTGAAATAACCTTACCTGCAATGCTGGGAAGGAATATCTGATGAAAAGTGTCTGGCAGTGGCTCCACAAAGCAACCCTCTCTTCTGGGATATCCCAAAGAAATTCCTTCCACTCGGCAACCATGGCTTCAGCCTGACAATTACAGAGGAACGCATGAACATCTATTTGAATAAATTATAAATGAGATACTCTTGAGATCTTCTTGCATTTATAAATGGAAGACAAACGATAAAAAATCATGTTACCTGCATTTCAGTTACATGATTGGCTGCAGATTTCCAACGTGATTCACCACTGGCCTCTAACTTATTTGCCCAACAGCGTGCTTGTTCCCAATACCCATTCTTTTCCAATGCAGATAGAAGTGAAGCATCATCAAACGTTTCATTTCCAAGGAGGGGGCATTCATCACCCCTCATAGAGGGTTCAGCCATATCTATTTTCCAAGACAATTGGCCATATCGTGCAGCAATAGACCCTCCATCACCAAAGTCAGTAGCAGCAAGGAGCCTTAGCAAGCATCTTTTCTCGTATGGGGATGGGCAAGTTAAAAGGATGGCATCAGCAGCTTTGACAGCAGTGGAAGTTGTCCACGAGTTCCCAACTTTCCCTTCTCTTTCCCAATTAGGTAGTGCAAGAGGGGACTCTTCCTTAATTATGGTTGAAAATAATCCAAGATGTGCTGAAGCCTCTGAGAGGAGCATGTGTGAGAAAGCCTAGGGAAGAATAATAAATCAATTAAGCAAATGGTCCAGCTGAACACTGCTGAACACTGATGGAGAAAATTGAAGTACTGTGGTGTATATAGTAACTTAGGTTCTTATCTGTATATTACGAAAGAATAGCTCAGATGATTTGGTAATAACAACCACTTAAAAGTAAAAAGGTCTTCAAAAGAACAAGAGAACAACAAGAGGAAACAAAATAAAAACTGTCACATTTTACATTTCTTGTTCAGGCATTATAAAACAAGACTATATTTTTGTACTGATTCTACTTCCTAAAATATAGTACAATTTTCCAGCTGACACATTCTACTTATACTGATAAACTGTATTGTACACTAACTAACCTGAAGAGCACGGATGAAAGGTAACAGTGAGCATGACGGTAGAAATATTTCAAAAGCTTTTAGCAGAGGAAGGAACAGGTGCTGCTCACAGAGGACAGCCACCATTCTTGACAGAGTGTTAGCCATGCTATTAGAGTCAGTCCAAAACTTGGCATCTTCATCACCTATTTTATCACTTCCCTCTTCATGAAGAAAACCATGAGTATTAGAAAAAGTGGAGCTTTTAGAACTTATAGAATCTGTTGATGTCAAAGAATCCAGTGGAACAGGTTCCTGAAGGCGCCTACGCTTCGCGTTTTTCCTATTATAACGAAATGTTATGGTTCTAGCACCAGGAGAAAGGGCGTTGGTAGCCTCAACAGCAGCTCCAACATTTTTTGAAATTTGAGATGCAATGTCATTAACTTTAATGGCGGAAGTCTCCCTGACAAGACATGAAAATTTGCATTATATTCTCGAAATTAAAGAAAAGAATCAAGAGACAGAATAAGACTTGGAAAGGTTCAAAATTATGATGTAGAACAGTAAAATATAGAGGCATAGTAGAGAAAGTAGTAGTTTTTTTTTATTATTCAACATAGGCCACATATATATAGTACAAGAGACTAAGCTAGGCTATGTCACATCACCGATGTGGACCAGAATACATATAATATATGAACATATGATATGGAAAGATCCACGAGACTGATTTAGGGAAATACTTAAAGCAAAACAGAAAATAATTTTAAAGAACTTTGCTGATGAGCAAGGATGATAATGGAAACCTTGCTGCAGTAATTTCCAGCCAAACTGTCAGGCAGGACAATGGGGAGACATCAGGAAAGCAAGAAGCAACCATAGCCAGAATCGACCAGCTTAAGTTCTTTGCTTTCAATAGAAGAGCCTCTCCAGGTCTTTCATTTCTTTCACATCCCGCTATAATTCCAAATAATTCCACAGGCATGCAAAGATTCTCATTTGACAGATAATTTTTGTCCTTTTCTCCAGTATCCATATTCATTGGTGCAGTTTTTTTCCTGGACTGCATGCTTCGCAAGACTGTTGTAATGTGAGATTTTAAACAGGGGTCACTGAACTCCTTTGATGCCTGATACATGGCAGACAAGGTAAATATGGAATGGCATCATCTACTATCATTTAAAAGGAAAAGGACAAAGTAGTCAACCGCAGGGTTTATTTGTTCTGGACTACATACATTCTAGGATATGAAGCTTACCAGTTGCATTACTGTTTCAAAAGTATATTTCCCAATTTGAACTTCGGACAAAAAGCCAACCTGTTTAAAGGTTGGTAACAAAAATGACGTCACTCTTAGCCACCAAAAAGACATTAATCAACAGATCAAGAATAACGATACAGAATAAATAGCATACCCAGTCGTTGTCCCTTGCTAATACAGCAAGATATTTAGTGCTTAAAGGAATGTTATGCATCTGACAAAAGGCTGTGACCAATTGCCAGTGCTGGCTTGTGGCTTTCTGTTGAGACCTTAGCTCAGCTCCATCTCCATTTCCACTTGACAACCAAGACCCACAGGTCATGCTATTGGATGGCAATGGAAGACTTGCCTTTTCCAAGTGCTGAAGAACAAGCAATAAAGCTCGTGACGGTTGATTCAAAACACTATTGTTTCGGTCACCTTTCTGCATTATGCTACTAGAATATTTATGAAGATAATCATCTGCCAGTGCTCTAGCTATAGATTCTGTTACGTCTACTTCAACAGGCGGCTGAAGAAAAGCAGGGCTCCTAGGTGATAGTTGCATATGCTGATTGTTCTCGGCAGACTTGTAGAATGAAGATATTCTTTTCAGGGCAGCAATATCCATTCGGAGAGTACTAGCAGATAAACCACATAGTTCCAAAAGAAAAGCGCATGAAGCCACCAATGCAGAGTCATCAAAATGCTGAATAGCAAGGGGTATGACCTGAACAACAGAAGACAGACAGAAGTGAGGGCCAGATTGACACCAGAACAAGAGGGTACACCAGATAATTATCCGAGTTCTTATACTGGTTTTACTGTGAATGTTTGAGCAGACACTTATGTCAAGAGAATATGAAGGTTATACGAAAGTAAAAACAAAGGATTTTCCGGGGGGAGGAAATAAAAATATTCAGCTAACATTTCAACATAGCACCTCCTCATGGATTCCCTCTATCATAACGCTATGTCATTGTTGTAGTTAGATCTATCGAGCTGGTTTTCTATATGCATTAGAATTCTAGTTCCTCCACAAATCTAATTACAATATGACAAAATGCACTTATTACATCCTTTACAGGTGAAAAAACTTGCTTGCACAATCAATATTTGGAATAAACACTAATGCAACTTTAAAAACCTGTGTCCACTATCCAGAGAACATTGACATATCAACCTTTACGGGGCAGGCTGAGAGGGAGGGAACACCAGATAGTGAACTATGGTCAGAAAGTTACATCTCTAATCATTTACAACAACGTCAGTTTCAGTGATTTCTACCATGACTTCTAGATTAGATTATAACTCCATGAACTACAAGATTTCTACAGAGATGACTAACATGTTTACAGTATTAGCATAAAGCCATAAACATTCTTTTTCTCTAGAGTTTAGCATATTTAATCATTATTTCATGTTCCATCTGAGCTAAAACAATAAACATGCAGAAAATATCAGTTGGTTTTCAGGTTCATCTTATCAATGATAACTTTCTTTGCTAGGCATGATGACTTAATTCTTACAGATGAAAGAAGAGACTCTTCACTCTCAGTTATTGGTGAGAGAAGGATCAGCACATCCGATTGTATATTCGTTTGCCCAGTTGATAGAGATTCAGGTTGGTCCCTATCCTTATTATCAGATTTCAATTTATGGACCCTTGCTGAAAGGAGATGGTTTAAAGCAGCTAATGCACGCCCACGATGCAAATGGTGTTCAAGTCCAACATCAGCTCCCTGAAGACAAAGCAAAATACAATATTGCACGATATTAGATGGAAGAAACAGGATCAATATGATTGAGAATAAATTTTTGCTATGGATTCATGACATTCCAATACTTGGATACAAATTTTACTAGGTGTATTTTGAAAAATGGACTATCTGAAGCATCTCAAAATTGGAGTTTTCCAGTATGCATGACTGGATTTTCAAGAAACATAGATCAATTACCTCTAAAGAAGATGAATAGAGTTCCTCTTCTATATGTCTCTGGATGACAGCTTCCCAGGATGTGGCACTAATCTGAGCATGACCACTTGAATTTACGACATAATAGATGTCTCTTAGAAGAGAAAGTTCTTCAGTCTCTGAATCAGCTAATGATTGCCAGCCAACTGGGCCCTGCTCAGATAATAAATAAATTAATAATGTTAAGAATATTAGTATCCCACATCGGTGATGTGACATAGTCTAGCTTAGTCTCTTGTACTATATACATGTGGCCTATGTTGAGTAATGAAATACACCTACACCTACACCTACAACTATTCTCTACTATGCCTATATACTTCTCCGCATATATCTATATTTTACTGTTCTACAAATAAAAATGTAAAAGAAGAAGAGAATTGGAGTAGATTATTTGAACTCCCAATTCATGATATGTCAATATCTTATATAAGTAGATAACCAGTGCAGTGTCAGAATAACCTGCACATAGAGCTGAATCAATCTCCGTACAGCCTTAGGGAACCAGCATGGAATCATCTGAAGAATTGAAGTATCTCGTAGGGAAGAGAAAAATACACCTTCTCTCCAGTTCAAGTAGTCTAACAACTCAGAATATCCTGACACTATACCAAAGAATACAGTTATAAAGGGAAGAGAATATGGAATGATATTCAATGGTGCAATATCTCACAGGAGAGTAGAGAACAAGCTGAAGAACTCACTTTTTGTCTTGAGATTGCGGCAAGTCGGATCTTGACCAAAACATGCTGCTACAAGGGTGTTCCATAATGTAGGGAACCGATGAAGGACTGGTCTAAGGTTCTCCAAGGTGCATTGAGCAGAGCTACAGTGTCTTTTTACACTGCCACTACTAAGGCATTCTTGTAGAGGAGCAGGAGCGAACATCAATGTGGCTAAAGCAGCCATTTCCCCTGCTCCTTCTGCAATGTCATCAACAGCTTGGATGATGTCATCCATCTCCACAGTAAGTTTATTACCTGGAACAGAATTTAGAGCAGCAACCGCACGAGCATTCGAAAATGATGCATCATATTCTTTTCCTTTAACCCTCATTAAGAGCAAGCACTTAACCCACTCATTATCACCCTGAAAATACAATCAGTATGAATAAATATCCTCAAGTTGCTTGATGTAGCATTACCCTATCACAAAAATAAATTATCAAAATAAAATCTGAGAAATACACAATAAATTTGCACAAATCTCATCAAGGGCATAACTTCAAAGGGAAAAAGTTATGTAACAGCCACAATCTACTAATTGGCAGATATTTTGCATGTCTAAGAAGCAAACTATATTATGTAACATCTAAGACCACTACATGCATCTCTTAACCAGAGAACCCAAACTGAATTATAAACAAATAATAAGTGCTGAACTTACTGCTGCATCCAATAAAAAGGAAAGGGAACTATGGTCAATAGCCAGTTTGTGAGTGTCAAGATAAATGTCCAGAAGGTATAGCAAGTTATACTGGGAGCAGAAATGTACAACAACTTTATGTAGAGATTGCATTGCATCTGGATCAATAGATGCATCACCAATAACTAGTAACTCAGATGAACCATCATTTGCTCCATCCAGGAAAGAAGTGTCATGTAAATCACTCATAAAACCTGACCGGGCCAGCAAAGGTACAATATCTGATACTCGGTCCCAGTAATCCACCAAAAAGATTAATTTGTGTGCAAGCTGCTGCTCCATTAGCCTCCTTAACCACACAGAAGATGACCTGTTTGTAGGAAACCTGAAAAGTCTGATGTTTTGCACATTCATGCATACAGTGTCCAAGTCTTCAAGGAAACTTGAGTATTTGTTGAATTCAGGGGGCTCCTGACCATACTCAATGGATGAAGCTGGACGTATATCATCCAAGCTTATGCTAAGGCTTCCAGGAGAGAGTGCATATGGTGGAACTACCTCTAGTAGCTTTGAAACTTCTAACCAGTCATTATGGCATACATGATACTCAACTTGAGATTCCCACAAGACATTAACACCCATAAGAAGAGGTTGGTCCAGAAGTATCTGCACAGGAAGTAAAGATGCTAAAACTGAACAGTAGTTCCTGTGGGAATGTTTTCTATCTATTATTGATAACAGAACAAAAATACTGAAAATCTACATAGTTTGGCCCTTTGAATCATGAATAACATTTGCATCTGCATTCTCAGTCACATACTTACAAAATGGAATAAAAAATTCACAAAAATGACTCACTAAGAAATAAAATCAATTCAAGATATGACACATGTTTTATGCATATTTCTTACGATAAACCAAGTTGGGACTTGGGAGGGAAAAGAAAACAAAACCTCCAATGATACAAACAGAAATAGCTAGGTCTAGGAGGAATAAAAAGCCACCAGCCATGACAAATAGTGGATTGTTTCTTTGAATCGGCACATGCAGAAGTCTGAATAAATACTAACATGGCATGCATAATTTATCCTACAGAATTAAAGTTAAGCTATTTAATCTATGTGGTTCTTTCCTAAGACTTTTAAAAGACAAGTTTTCTGTTATATCCTTCGAGTAAAGACATTATACCATCATCAAGATCGTCTATGGCAGTTCTTTCATTTTCCAATGCAAACAAAAAGACATTCTTTAGGCGTTTCTAAACATGTGTTCCTATCTAAGAAGGAAGAAAGGTTTTTATGCTGAATCAATCTGTTAAATGCCTCAGTTATGCCTTAGACAACTACACATCTTCAACCAACTCCACGAGATTCTTTGAGAATATATAAATTCAACATAATCATGCCTTTATAAATGCAAAGAATGTTCTGCAACATTAATTGCAGGAAGCTTATGGTCACCATTTATAAACTGAGCCAACTAAGAAAGATATACACCGGAACACACAATTATATACAGTAGCTGGATCTTAGTCAAGCCAAAAAGAAATTAATGGTATAATTAGCCATGATAAAATATTTATTTTGAAAATTGCATCATCTTACTTACACGGTCAACAACTCTTTGATCCCAGGCATCCGACCAAGCTGCAGCAGCAGCCCAATAAGCAGCATGGCTGGTGTCATCATCTACTTCAGCAGCGATAGAATGTTTGTCAATGGTCGTCCATGAACCCAAAACAACTCCATCAATCTCTCCACATGAAATGACAGGATTGTCAAATAGTGGGTGCAATAAGTGCAAACTTATCTCCCCAAGTGGTTCTTCATTAGATGTTCTCTTAAGCCCCTTTCTCCTGGTAGCTAGTGTACTGAAGAAACTACTGCAAGGATACACCCTCTTTGGGGGGGAATAAATTACTGTTAGCTCATTAGAAATTACTGCCAAAAATGACATCATCCCAGAGCATAAATGCATAAAACCCATCTCTTCATGAAAACGCAATAAGAAATCCCCATTGAAAAATGGCATAAAATGGTGTAGACATGCAAACTAACCCACTACTAGTCAAGACAAGGTGTTAGCTTTCTTTTCAGGAAAATACTGTAATAAGGCTTCTTTTTATTTGATTTAATAATTAATTCTGAATTCTATACAAAGATTAGGCATTATTCTCGGATACAAGATCTTGGAAAGTTATATTTCATACAACGAACTCACATACCTCTACTAATGATAACATTTCCAATATCTTTAACTCCTGTGGCCCAAGGTATGCATATCTTTTCATCTCTTCTGCAACTAGCACCCGCAGAGATCTTCTGACAGTTCCAAAAACTAACTGTTTCAAGGTTGTTTCAACATCCTCCCCAAGCTTTTGCAATGTTGTTGTACCAAGCCCAATCTCACCCTATCCATTGCAACTTGAAAATAATTAGGACGCCTGTGACACATTATTTCAACTTTAATATTGGATCAACTAACCTTTACAAATAAATCATATGCAATTGCTCTTCCAGCAATCCGGACATCATTAAAGGTATCACGAGTTTCTGTGTCCGGTAACAAATTGTTCACATGATGTAGATGCAAGCTAAGCACGGCTAGAGGAAGACGGCCAGAAAGCAATGCATCACTCACAACCGTTTTAATGTCCATATTATCAAGCTCCCAACGTGCTATCATATCTTTTGGATTCTCTATTCTAGAAGTTCTTTTTCCATATGTGCTTCCTTCAGAAACTAGGATAGCCTTATTAAAGTTCTGAAAATCTTGGAAATCAGCACCAACTGTATCCACAGGCATCAGAGCAAGGTTCTCTTCATTACTCAATTCAGTTCCAGTTCCACGTTGATCTGATCTAATCAGCGATGAAGTATCTTCCAGAACAGCTGGATTCTTGTATTCATCCTCCAATCGACCAGTACCAACCGTGTTCACCAACCCAGCATTAACCGTCTATAACACAAGAAGAGTAGTCATTTATAATTATTCTCTACATAAAAACAAGCAAACCATTAAGAACTTACCAATACTTGTCCTGGTCGTCTGAATTTTTCATTCAACTGCTGCTGCAAACTCCGAATAACCACCAAATATCGTGCTGCTTCAGCAAGGGTTCTTGAAGTTCCCTCTTCATCATGCTTTTTTTCTGTCAACTCCAATAGAGTATAAGGGCCTTCATTACTTCTAACCTCCAATGGCTTCTCGGACACTTTCTTATGATGCAATAGGCCATATTTACGTATGACCCTAATTGCATAATTGGTGGCCAATGCTAGAAGCCTGCATTACAGTC
Organism: Salvia splendens; assembly: GCF_004379255.2. Taxonomy (NCBI): domain Eukaryota; kingdom Viridiplantae; phylum Streptophyta; class Magnoliopsida; order Lamiales; family Lamiaceae; genus Salvia; species Salvia splendens. Next base: position 20,450,767 of record NC_056047.1, on the reverse strand, counting down.
ACTGAAACCTAGTTATGGAAATATATCAAACTCCCTCAGTCCCACGTTACTTGAGGCGTTTCTTTTCGGCACGGGATTTAAGAAAGTTGTGTTTAGTGAGTTAAATAAAGTAGATGAGAGAATAAAGTAAGATAAAGAAGAGAGAGTAAAGTAAAGTAAAAGAAAGAATAATGTAGGTGAGATTAGATGTTTTGTTTTTAGCCAAAAAAAGAAATGACTCAATTAACCTGGGACAACCCAAAATGGAATACGACTCAAGTAACTTGGGATGGAGGGAGTAAAATTTGTTTGAGCACATTAAATGTGATAATCTTATCTACTAGTAGCATCTATGCAGGTGGTGCCAAAAAGGGGAATTTGATTAGAATCAGCTAGCATAATGGTACAACATTGAAAGAAGTCAAGAAACATATGATCACTAGAAGACTTGATGCAAAGATGAAGCAGTTCGCCGACCCCTCCCCTCACTCAGACCATATGCAACAGATTTAGCTTTTATTATGAGTTCTCTGAGCAAACATATATGTTACATCAAACAAACTTACAGTTGTGGAACATGCATTTTGATTTTGAAACTATAATTATGAAAGTGCCTTTACAGAGGTGTCAGATATCTGTGGCGGCTATAAGCTCATTATTTAATAGTTAATGTCTGATTAGGCTGCGATTTGTATGTCTTAAACTTAGATGAGGCACTTTGGTGCTACTGGAGAAAAACTTGACCAGTTATACTTCATTCAGGTCAATGGTTCAGCCTTGACACCTAAAGGTGATGCTTGTAAGGTTGATGGCTTCTATATTGCAGTAATGGAGATCCAAGTAGGAAAAGCAACCTCATTCAAACTTGAACTGCCTCAGTCTGAAGTTCAAGATATAAGTTTACAATACATATTTTTAAATATTACATGAACCATCATCTATGGAACCCTTATTACTAATTAATGCAAGCTTAAATCATATGACACTAATATTTCAGATATGTAAGATACTGCAGCTGATAAATCAGAAGTACATCATACCTTGATGCAGCAGAAACCTCACTATCGTTGCTTACTTTATTGAACATCAGATAAAAAGCTGCAAGGAGCAACCTCAAGATCCCTTCCACTGCCATATCAACCCTCATAAGCACTTCCAGAGAGCTGGTTGTCAAATTTAGAAGCAAAATTTCAGATTCTCTATCATAGCACTTCATCCTTTTTCACGAGTTATCAAACTATACCTAGATTATAAAACATAATGCATCCATTCAGGAATACCAGTGATGTGCAATTCTCACACTCACAGTAACTTCAGTTTTTTCGTAATTTTCACATCACCTGTTATTATCATACTGATTAAACTCAAGTAAAAGAAGCCACAGAAACATGTAACCTTACTTCTCAATTTCATCAAATTCAAGGTAAGCCAAAGCCAACTGCAAGTGACGGATCCGAGAAATCCCCAATACCCAGCCTGTAACATTTGAGTAACAGATGTTAGAAATATTGTTCTGTACTATGACTTCCCTCATTAACGAAAAGCAAACTTCTTATCACATCCACGATCACATATGACTCCTAACTAAGAGGAGTATTACAAAAATTGGAATTGGCAAAACCAAAGCTTAAATGTGATGATAACACATTCAACTTTTCATCATCATCCAGGCATCTATCAGAGATTCAGAAACATGTAATGTAGAAGACTTTGACAAATCTTTGCATCTAGAAGAGGCAGCAGCAAAAGTTCTAGCTAATTACGTAAAGTTACAGATTACATCAAGGTCTCCTAGTAACACAAACCATGTCCGCCCTGTCACTTATATAAGAAAATGGAAAGTGTTAATGCGCACATATATAGTAATAACATGAAGAAAATGTGAGCATCAAACTGCCTTGATCTACTATGACATACTCCCCGGGAACAGAAATAGCTTACCACTCAGAATCAAAAGTTAAATTGGGCTCTAAGGATGATATAAAAGGGGCTGATCTGAAAATACAAAGCATTTGTGGACATCCCAAAGAGCGAACTAGAGAATCCCTTACGAGAGAGAGAGAGAGAGAGAGAGAGAGAGAGAGAGAGAGAGAGTTCTTAATACTTTTGAGGATATTCTTACCATTTTCCAAGCATAACTTTTCTGCAACTTCAAGGCCTTCATATAAAAGAACTCGATCCAAAACCTCCACTTTCCATGGTGAGAAGGGTGTTTTAGTTCTAACTGTTCCCATAAGATCACCTGCCCCATACATTATGCTACTAGAACAATTTGGTATATGATATCCAATTGCCTCAACAGGAAAGAAATTTGGGGTAGTTGAAATCGAGGGAAGAACAACCGAGAGACCTCTTCTGGTCAACAAATATAAGCACCCATTGAAATTGCAGCCAACAGCTTCATCAGAAGAGGTCTCCCCAGTAGGCATGACATAATTTATATCATCATTCACAACAAAATCTAATTGTAGATTGGTATGCACAACTTGACATCGTCTCTTCTCATAACTATATCTCTTAATAAGGCGAGTAACTCCAAACTGAGAACAACAGATAGCATCATCTTCACTGCATCCAAAAGGGGGTATAAAAGCTTTCCTTATAAGGCAAGATGGAAAATCAGAAAGCAGTAGCTTATTCTCGTTCAACATATGGGTTGCATTAGAAAAGGTCATAAGATACGAGCCATTGTTACCCTTTGATTCCTTTATATGACTATTTTCGTTTATAAGATTCTCTTTACCAATGAAATGAGAATATCTACCATAACCTGCTAATCTACTAATACCATGAGCCTTTGATGTATTAGAAAGTACCCTTTGGTATCCAATCTCAGCACCCCCTACCTCCCAACCCATTAAAAGTCCAAGATCTGAATAGTATTGATAAGGGAGGACGTCTTCTAATGAAAATTGTTCTTCAAGTACATGGTTATCAGTAGGTACGACATAGATTACACCAGATTCATCCATCACACCTAACAATAAGGAATGAGGAAATACAAAGAGCCTTTTAAACTTTCTTCTGATGGTAAGACTACCAATACAGTGCCAAGAGCTTGAAGAATAGCCAGGTCCATTTTTCCTAAAAACATCAACAGATGCTATATACTCACCAGTCATTGCACCATACAATGAGATTGTGCCAGATGTACTGAGACAAATAAGAAATCTATCAGAAAACCTGAAGTCTATCCACTCAAATGGACCTGTATCAAGTTTTTCATCAAGCTTTGCTGAGTATAGCCACTGTATTCCCCAGTTCACTGTTCTGGCCACTGAAACCAGATTTTTCGTGTAGTTTCCATCATTTAAATTGCCAGTATCAACAGCTGTAGAACTAGTATTGGATAGAGCAAAGCCAACTAACTGATGCAAATTGTTAGAGAAAACTTTGGTGCACTTATACGGACCATTAGTGACACCACTTTTCAAGCTAGATACACTATCCCCTGCAAGTGATGTGGCAGGTGAACTAGGATCTGTATCTGATCTATTGGTAGTGCATCCCATGATTGGCATGCTGGGATTTGTTTGATTACCTGGTGATGTATCACCAAGAGACACGGGGTCGGAGAATGGTGATTCCTGGTCATATATCCTAAAAGAGACAACTACATCATTCGGAAGTAATGGCATCTTTGGGTACCTAGAATAAACGTAACCACCAGATGTTACGCTTTCAACTTCAGTCAAAAACGTTTGCATCCATATCTTTGGACTAGCTAACCGACCATCCCTATCTGGGGCTTCTGCATTAGAGGTCCTTTTCCTGGTGGTCTTATCATGAGATTCTACTTCTTCATGAACCTCAATATCTGGAGATAAGGTTCTCGAGGGGCCCCACTCCATCCACTTCCCTTGCCCAACATCCCTTGCTTGCTCAGGTTTTATTACTCCACTAAATTTACCAAACTTAGAAAAAGCATGTACAACTACCCCTTGTCTTCCAGAGACAAAAAGTAGCTCTTCGAATGAAGCCCCCTCATGCTGATCAAATGTGTCCCCGCAGAGACCCCATGCCACTGAATCTACATCAGATATAAAAGCACCAGTAGATTCTTCAATACTAACTCCTGAACCCGATGTGTAGCCAGTCTTTCCATCCAAATCTGCAGTGCCAGGAGAGCCAGAGATACTTTCCCTTGGCCCTGATATACCAGGCTTACTTGATTCTAGTGGATCAGCAACTATTTCATCAGAAAAACGTTCAGAATCATTATCTCCTATACATCGACCTGGTGTAGACAATAAATGAACACAACAAATTAACACTATTCTTTGGAAATGTAAGTGTTATGCCTTTAAGATTAACATCGAGTAAGTTATGAAGTCACCTTTAACTAGGGGAAACCATAATGCCTCAGAATCATAAGAAAGTAACAACAACGACTTTCTCGTTGGAGATATAAAACCCTCACGAAAACTAGAAGGGGTATATGGAAACTCAGAGGGACCCCATTTCCTCAACTGCAGTACTGGGAGACCATCCTCGATATGACGGGAATCAAGATCCATAGACTCCCTGCGTTGAAAAACAACCAACCAATTGATTAAAAGTTAAAACCATCCATTGACAGCTAAAGAACAAACCATAAAACTCTCAAATTGCATCTTGCGAGTTAATATTGAGCTCCTGAACCAGAATTTCTTCATTCATCATAACTTAACTTGAACTAGGTATTAAATTCAAGTTTAATCAATACACAAAACCAACACTTGATCATCGAAGTAAGCAAAATAAGTTCAATTTTCAGCTCAAAAAACATTCAAAACAAAATCACAATTAAACGTTTCCACAGCATCACTCCTTTCCAGCTACATAATATACAATCTGCTCACAATCAAATCGCCACAAAAAAAGAAACGCAACTGGTAATTAAACCCATTCATCGAGCTCAAGCAAGAATCTGAGAAAAATAAATTAAAAAGAAATATGCATTAATACGCACATAATCTGTATGAAACAGTAGCAGCTGGGGAGTAAACCTGATACGACGACGTTCTAGATGATCGGTTTCATCAAGGCAAATGTAGTCTTGATTTTTCTCTTCCAGTTTCTGAGATTGGAACAACGGAAAATCGAAATTCAGAAAATTTGGGGGCACGATGTCTTGATTTAATTAATTATTATTATTGGTGTAGTTTAGTGTTGGGCACCTTATTGAAATCGATTTTGGGGTAAAAGCAATTAAGGGGGAAGCTCTAATATAGACGACGTCGTTTCGAGAATCGTCGTTCATGTCCACCTAGACTAAAATTTGTCACAGAGTGAAATTGACAACCATATGTAAATTTATGATATTATACGGTACTAACTTTAAAGTTTGTGAAAAAAAAATAATACTTTCACTGTCTTATTACAAATGAAGTATTTCTTTTACATTAATTTTAAGAAATTAATAATAAATACTTCATTCCTCCCATAAAAATAAGGACACTTTCTTTTTTCATCAGTCTGATACAGATATGCATATCGCATGATATGCATACTTAGTTAAGTTTAGTTAGGATTTATTATTATTATTTAAATTAAGTTTGTTAGGATTTATTATTATTTAAATTAGGATTAAATTTGTTGCTATATTTTCTCACTTGTAAGCCTATAAATATAAGTCTCCACAACGATAAAACCATATCTTTGGAGAGATCAATATTCTGGGCGGTTTTACGGTGGCCTCCTGCATGAGGATTGGCCTCCTTGTGAGGATTATTTTCTTGTCTTTCTTTTGTTCGATTAATTCTAATGGTGTCAGTTTTTGTTCTTTAAATCTTTGAGCTTCTTTCTAGTTTATATTCTTGTTCGTCAGCCTTTACTCCTATCAATTTGGTGCGGTGAACAATGGTCAATTCTCGGACAGAAGCCACACTTGATGTGGTTGGATTGGAGAAGGCTATAGCAAAGATGGAGAAATTCTCGTTGGAGTTTCGAGCTTCTCATGCTTCACTAGTGATGACCTTTCCAACGTTAGATGGATCCGAGGCTCTCGCGTGGCTCGCGCGGGCAAACCAATATTTCCTCATCAACAAAACCCCATTGGATAGACGTGTCGACGTAGCCATCAACGGCATATCTGGTCCAGCAATACCCTGGCTAAAATTGCTCCTTATGCGTTGTTCTTCGTTGTCATGGGACAAATTCACGCAAGAGTTGTTGCGACGCTTTGGAGATGCTGTTGTTTGTGTTGCCAAAATCCAGCCAAAAATCACACCCACATCCAATGATAGTACCGCAGCTATCCTACCCACCGTGACAGCACCATTGATGTCCTCTTCCTCTTCTCCACCTACAACAGCCCTGCAGGAGTTACCCGCTATTAACACTTCAACAAATCACCCCGATCTCGATACCACGACATACAATAGCACCCCACTGCCCTTGCCCTTGCTAGAACAGCATCCCATTCCACCTCCATTTTGTATAACTCTACCATCTCATATCAGACTGCCTACACCAGCAATGGTGACAGCACCACTGTTATCCTCTAGCCCGCCTACAACTACTAAGTAGAAGAATACTCTACACGCCAGCCCACCCAACAGTGCCAAACAGAACTCTGCTGACCTACACACAGCAGCAAAGTCAGCTGTTGTTTCCAGCTCATTTCCCTTGGCAGCTATGGCGTCAACAAATCCACTTGATGAGTTGCCATTTGCCGCACTACCGCCTGCACCACCACCACCACAACCTCATCATCAGGACGTTCTGTTACGTGTGGTTCCACCTTCTGTTGTTGAACCAACTTCTCTGCTGCACTCCAGCCCTCCACCACAACCACAACCACAGTTTGCGACAATTCCTAAGTTGTTGTCCGCCCCTATGCTACTGCCCCTGCTGCAACAGAAATTATTTCTGGCACAATCGAGCGTTGATATTCCACAGTTTCAGCCTCCCTTCTTCCCTTTGCGGCGACATACAGTTCCTGCGGCTGCTGCAGAGCAGGGCACACTCATGTATCTGTTTCTTCTTGTATATGAGTACATTCCTTGGTTCAGCTTTGCACCTCCTGTCCAGTAGCATGAATGGGAGCCTCCACCGAACAAAGTAATTGGTTTCAATTTTGAGCTCAACCTTGAGGGCAAGGTTATTTCGAGAGTGAGGCAATTGATACAGATATGCATATCGCAGGATATGCATACTTATGTAAGTTTAGTTAGGATTTATTATTATTATTTAAATTAAGTTTGTTAGGATTTATTATTATTTAAATTAGGATTGGATTTGTTGCTATATTTTCTTACTTGTAAGCCTATAAATATAAGTCTCCACAACGATAAAACCATATCTTTGGAGAGATCAATATTCTGGGCGGTTTTACGGTGGCCTCCTGCGTGAGGATTGGCCTCCTTGTGAGGATTATTTTCTTGTGTTTCTTTTGTTCGATTAATTCTAATGGTGTCAGTTTCTGTTCTTTAAATCTTTGAGCTTCTTTCTAGTTTATATTCTTGTTCGTCAGCCTTTACTCCTATCACCGTCCCACAAAATTATCTCATTTCATTTATGAAAAGTTCCTTCAAACTTATTATTCATATAAATCAATTTATTTACAACTTATACCACTAGATTCATCATTAAACACTAACAATAATATTGGTATCACTATCCATTAACACTATTTTAGCTATTTTTCTCTTCATCTCTCTTACTTTACCAATTATGCATTAATTCTCGTGCCGTCCCAAATGTTCTTATTTTTTTGGGACGGAGGGAGTACTAGTTAACGTGGTAAACAACTAAAGTGAGTCTCACTTTACTTGTTTACCACGTTAACTATTTATTACCATTATTTTCACAAAACACATGCAGAAAAAAAAATATTTCATTTCTAATTGTACAAAAAGAGTATTTCATAACATTATATTGGTTTTCTTTACATTATTCTATCTTTTAGTTTACTTGTTTCTTATTATTTTCACAAAACATGTGGAAAAAAATGTTTCATTTCTAATAGTGCTTGTCTGATAGTGCAGATAAAGCCAAGATATATGAATTATATGGTCTTATTTGATTGTTTGGTAGATAAGATGAGGTCCATCTCGCCCCGCATAGGCTTGAAGTGAATTAGTTCAAAGGGTGAATTATTTAACAACCCAAAAGAGTGAGATAGCTATCCATCAACCAGATATGATACGAAATGACTAAAATTGCCCCACCCTTCCAATTGAAATTGATGTGAAATTTAATCAATCAATCTCCAATTCTAGAAAATAGGATTTTTCTCCAACGATTTTTTCATCTGAATTTGATGAGAAATTTGATCAATCATCTCTAGTTCCAGAAATTAGGGCAAGCAAACATTTTCAATTCTAGAAATTAGGCAATTTGTGATCACTTCCTTCCTTGAAATTGTTGTTTGCTAAACTGTTGATACCTTTCGTTGGTTCCTCCAGGTCTCAATCCTTAATTTTCTTGCATTGTATTTGATTTACAACTATGATTCATCTTCCCCGTGATAGCCTTAGCATGCGGCGATGGGAATTCAGAGGATTTGAGATTTTTTTCATTTCATACTTTCTCTCAAAATAATTAGACGATGCATCTCTCAAAATAGTAGATACTAGAATAAATTTTAATCTAATAGGGTTAGATTACTAATTTTAGTTCTTTATCCCAATTTTTATCTAAATAATTAACAAAAAAATTATTACATTATTTATCCTAAATTTTATCTTAATCTATACTAATAAAAAGTGTCAATTGGTTGAAAAGATTGTGCAGCCCTTAGACATGCACAAACCGAACCGGCCCGGCGGTTAACCACCGGTTCATGAACCGGAACCGGTTTGTTCACGGTTCAGGCGGGCCGGTTCAGGGTCGAGGGATTATTGAACCGTGAACCGGCGGTTCAATGGTTCCAACGTCGGATTCCGGCTAGGGGCGTAGGGTTGCAGGCTAGGGTTGCGGTTCAAACCGGCGGTTCCGATGACTTTTCATGTGGCAGGTCGTAGGGTGCAGGTCGTAGGCCTGAAAACCGGCGGTTTCAGTCAGAAAACCGTGGACTGAACCGCCGGTTCAGGCGATAAACCGCCGGTTTCGGCCGAATTTGAAATTTCAAATTTTTTTTTATTTCTTCCAATTTTACTCCTATAAATACCCCACTTCCCACTCATTTTTACTCACCCCATTCTTGTGTTAACAAGGATTTCATTCTCAATCTCTATTTCTCTATTCTCTCCTCATTCTCTCTAATTGCTCAAGTTGTTTACTAGTTACTAGTTACTACTTGCTACTATATTTGTTGTTGTGCTCGTAATTTACCACTTATTCCATACTCCATATTCAATCCATACTACTTTCATTTATCACTATGTCTTCTTCTCGTGGTGGACCGGGACGTGGTGATCGGGACAAAGGAATTGCCCAAGATCAAAGCACTAGTCGTCCCTCAAAATCAAGGCGACCTAGTCGCTGAGAAGTTACGGAAGAGGTTTCCTGAGTGGCGGCTGAACGCATGCAAGTAAGTAATGAAAAATTATTTTTACACTTCATAATTTGATAAGATTGAGTTTTTTAATTTTTTTTGTGTTCCTAATTAAACTTCAACTTATATTATATTTATAAATAGAAGAAGATCATAGGATGGTCATGCTACTCGCTGAAATGCATCAAGGTGGGGGTGGGGGTGGGGGCGGTGGTTCCCAACAAAATGACGAGTACGACGTGTCTATATCGTTGGGCTCGGACAACTACGATGATAGATCTCATTCTCGTATTCCGTCTAGCACCGACAGAAATGAGGAGATGCCCTCCCTCCACCCACTAACACGACAAAAGCTTTGAAATCTGATATTTTTGTCAAACACTACAAGAAGGTCCCAGTGGTGATTCCAAGTCCTCATGATCCGCACTCTCAAGCAGAGACATCGGCGTTTCATGCGTATTGCAACTATTGTGATAAAGTCTACAAATTCTTGAGTGGTGGGGGATATGGCACCCTCCGTCGCCATTTGGTGACAAAGCATCCGGTAGAATGCGGCACTACCTCTACCCAAACCCAACTAAACTTCGAACCCGGTGGCTCGGGTTCGTCAGGTACGCCTCTTTTTAAATATGATAAAAAAAATTCTGATGTTATGACTAGATGGGCGGCAATGAAGCATTTTCCTTTTAACATTTATGATGACAAAAAATTTGAGGTTACTATGCAAAGTGGTTTAAACGTAGCTATCAAAAGAATATGTAGAATGACCGTTCAACGATCTACCGTTAGGCAATGTTTAGAGAAAAAGGTTGAATTATCACGTTATTTAGTTAACTTGGGCCACAAAGTGAACATTTGCTCAGATGTGTGGACTGATTGTTTTAACGGCCATTCATACATGGGCATTACGGTTCACTTTGTGGACAATAGTTGGACTTTAAACAAGCATTTAATATGTTTTAGAGAATTTGAAACTCCACACACTGCACCCGAAATTGCTTCTTTGATTATACAAGTTTTGAATGAGTTTCAATTATGCAATAAGATATTTTCTATTGGTTTTGATAATGCAACTGCTAACACCGCAAGTATTAGCGATTTGATTGCGGCTTGTGCTCCGATAATTGGAGGTAAGTAAAGATGCATATGTCATATTTTAAATTTATGTGTACAAGAAGCGCTTGAATTATGGCAAAAGCATGTTAGTCCTATCAGAACTGCAATTAGATTAATCCATCAAAAGCCGGCTATTGGCAAAGCATGGAAGAAATATTGACATCAAAAGAATGTTAGATATACGATTTTACTATGGATGTGTCTCATAGATGGAATTCGACATATGATTGTCTGAATTCTACTTTGACGCATAAAGATTCTTTATGTGATTTTTATAGAACCTATCCCGTTCATGATTTATATCTTTCACATAGTTGTTGGGAACATAGCGTGGCTTTATTTAAATTGTCCAAATATTTCAAAAATGCAACTGTTGAATTATCGGGTGTTTAATATTGCACTGCTGTTCGTGTTTTAGAGCATTGCATGTATATATCACTTGGTTTTAAAACTGCAATGAAAAATGCTTCCTCTTTACCTGAATTAATGTGTGTTTTATATTATATGATTGAAAAATGACTTAAGTATTTCAGTGAGATTCCAACCGTGTTTTTTATTGCAAAGGTATTGGATCCAAAATGGAGTTCTATTGATCTTTGCCACCTTCAAGAAATCCAATCTGATACCAGTGACGAATTTGGAGTAGACCTCTCAGAAACATTTCAAATAACCCTCCCGGACCGGTCCATTATCCAACAAACCCTCGAGTTTAACTTGCGCGCTCTCTACACCGAATATGAAACCAAATATAACACTACCCTCCAAGTCATAAGACCCCCCCTCCTCCACAACATAACTATGGCTTCGCATTTCAAGCCGATTATGATGACCCCGACACGCAATCTTAATTAGCCGACCTATACAGCTACAGCACCGGCGGAAGGTCCTTAGGTATGGTGAGTGAATTAGATTTATATTTCGATTCATTGTTTTCCTTTGGTGATGAAGGTCCTACTCCTCCCGCCCAAATCGACGTCCTCGATCGGTGGGGAACCCACGAGAAAGATTTTTTCCCATCCTTGCGTCAATGGCCAAGGAGATTTTTTCTGTTCCAGCTTCCACTGTCGCTGTCGAATCAGCTTTTAGTGTTGGCTCGCGTGTGTTGGATGAATCAAGAAGTAAGCTCTCGACGAAAAATATAGAAGCCGTGATGTTACTTGATAATTGGGCCAAAGCTGACGTCCGAGAACAAGAAAATGATTGGGATGATCGTTAGGAGGGATCACAAGATGAATTCACCTGGGATGAATCGTAGGCCAACCGTCAACCGCTGTCGGCCAAGCCAAATAGGTAAGTAAGGTAAGAGAACTACGTGGGCTTTGATTCCCTAATGCAAATGAACATTGGGGATACGTAGGCACCTCAACTTAAATTTTAAATTTAAGTTGAGCTTAAGTCCTTTTTCCTTTATTTCTTTTTTTTTTCCATTTGTTCCTACTTTAAAAATATGCAAATACAATTACATAATTGTATTCGTATATACTCTAGTCGATGAAGTAGATTTCTCTATACGGCTAAATCAAAAACCTTTTGACAATTCTTCTATAATTGTTGATTGTTAGACTAAACTCAACATTTAAAGTTGAATTGCTAAAGGTGTCTTTAATTTAGTTATGTAGAAAGATCTTCTTCGCCGATTAAGAGTATATATACTTATAAGTTTTTTTATAAGAACTTCTACGTCTTTTTTGTCATTTGTAATTCGCTTCGTTGTTGACTAGTAGTCTCGTTTGTATTTAAATTTTTGTTTAAGACTTCAAGACCTCAAGATTTTTTCGATTTGTAATTGTTGTAAACGTGTAATTTCAATAGAATTGCAATTTTCATCGTATTTTTTTGAATTTTATATACACACATTTCATACATAAACAAATAAAAATAATGCAAAAAAAAATGGCCGAACCGCCGAACCGGCCCGGAACCGGCGGTTCAGGCCGAAAACTGGCGGTTTTTTTTAACCGGAGCCGGAACCACCGGGACCCTTGGCGGGCCGATTCCGGTTCATGCATGTGATGAACCATGAACCGCCAGTTCATGAACCGGAAGCGGCGGTTCCGAACCGTTGTGCATGCCTAACCCCCACCATGGAAGAGGGGCCAATCATCATCCCTCCAACCTTCACCCTAAATGGCCGATCAATCGGCAATGGCTGGGTCATGCTCGGCCCCCATTGCGGTAAATTATTTTATTTTTTTTAAAGAATTATTTTTAACCTTCTATTACCTCCATATCCCATTATTTACTTTCGCCCTAAATTCTCACTCTATTTGATATCAACAATTGAAAATGAAATATAAAAATAATGCTAACGTGGAAATGTGATGGGAAGTGGGATAGACTTTGAAATAGGCCATTCCATTGATTGGAGATAGGTCTTATAGATAAAATGCTGATATAACAGGACGAAATGGAGATAGACTCTTCCATTACCAATTCTCCCAAGAAGAAGTATAATACGAATTGCCTTTTAGTTTCTTTAACTCTTTTGCAAAGCCCAAACAATAAATAGACTAAAGTTCATTTTTGGTCCCTTACATTTGACTAAATAAACCTTTTAGTCCTTTACATTAAGTTTGTGACCTTTAGGGCCATACACCAAATATATTTTTTTAATATTCACAATTAATCAGCTTATGTGACCTTTAAATATATTTTTTTAATATTCACAATTAATCAGCTTATTAACAATGCTTTAATCTGCATGTGTTGTTGATCAGAACAACGCAACATTTTTTGAACTAATGTTCTGCATGTTAAATATGTAGGTTGCTTGCTTTTCAAATTATGTTTTAAATAATAAAGAAATGCGGCTGACATTTAAATTTGATACCACCAATATCTCTTTTTGGTAACAAAATAATAGTACTATAATTAATAATTAAATTATTTAATATTAAACTGATTTGATTGGATTTAACATATAAAGGGTAATAAACCCGACATTTCTTCACTATAGAATATCTCTAAATACACTAGTTTAAGAATTTCACATGTCATAATTCTTACTTTTCCAACATATCAACCCTCTATACTCTCTCTAGTCCGAGATAAAATTCCCTAGTCAAGGATTACCATAATGACAATCCTATTTGATATGTCATTTCATTAAATATTTTACAAATAAAAATATATATATCCTTAATTCCAATCAGATACATAAATTATGGAAACAATTTAAATATAACTACACACTATTAAATTAAAGAGTAAAGGCCAAAAATGGTCCTAAACATATGACGAATTTACGATTTTTATCATAAACATTATCTTTTGAATTATTTTGTCCTGAACAATTGGAAATGGGCCACATTCAGTCCTTTTTGGACGGCATCGTTAAAAATGACGGTCAACACTAGTTTAGTCAAAATAATTATTTTAAAATAATATTAAATATTCTAATCTAATCAATTAAAGTGAAATTAAATAGGCAGACGCATCTCCTTGCTTATCATCTGAGATGAAAGCATTTCGTAAATCTTCTGCCGTCGTTCCACGCCCCAGATCTCCAGCTCCACCACCACCAATCGTTCTAGCACCACCACCACTCCAACCCAGAAGACAACAACAACAACGAGAACAAGAACAACATCTCCCTAAGCCTAAAGCGCAGCGCGGCCGTGACGAGAGCTACAACGGCGGCGAGGTGTCGCGGCGGCCACAGGGGCGGTCGGCGGGGTCGAAGAACATGCCGAAGCCCCCCATCATCATCACCCGTGACAGGGCCAACGCGCTGCGGTCCCAGGGCCAAGTCGGCGGCGACACCGTCACGGCCCCCTCATCGCCTCTGGCACCGTCGTCATCATGGCCGCCTCCTTCTGCAACTCCGCCTACGAGTCTCTTCCTCGAGGAATAAGAGGCACCGCGCCCAAGTGAGGAGCGATCCCAATGCGGCGGAAAATCAACTTTTCCGATGAGAATTCAGCCAATTGATTGGATCCCGAGTGACGTTGTGAAGCCACCGATGTTTAATTCTCAGCTTAAACGGTTGTTTGAACGTTCGTACACCAGCGTCCTCCGTATTTCGTCCGAGCTCGGTCTGTTTGGATAAAATGGTTTAGACATGGAGGATAACAACGAGCGCCCTCCGCCGCTGTGAAATGTTCCTGCAACCGCTGCAATTGCTTCAACGGCAATAGCAATGATAGCTCCGACGGCGAGCTCGATTTCTTCTCCGATTCAATTTCCGCTAATTCCTTCTTAGGCGACAGTTTGCATACATATTCTTGGATATCAATTTCAGCTATTTCCTCCTTCAGCGCCATTTTAATGGTTTAGATAAGAATTTTAATATTTTTTGAAAATAATTATTTTGCCTAAACTGGTGTTGACCGTCATTTTTAACTGTGCCATCCAAAAAGGACTAAATGTGGCCCGTTTCCAATTGTTCAGAATGGAATAATTCAAAAGATAATATTTATGACCAAAATCGTAATCGTTTAGGACCTTTTTGCCCTTTACTCTAAATTAAATAGAAAGTTTATGCACATTTATAACAACAATCATCTGTCGTGTATTTTTGTTTATGAAATTTTTCATACTAGTATTAAAACTAACTTTTAGATCATCTAATAGACAATGGACTGCTGACCTGGAATCCAAACTTGCCACGTGTCAAGCATGCAGCCTCCTTCCTCTTCATAGAATTTTCCTATTTGCTAAGATAAGCCGAAATTCAAACCAAAACACAAAATCTTGCATCAATTTCCTCAAAATCCTCACATCACCACGTAATATATAAATCCAACATCCCCCTTCAAATCTCGTAAACCACAATCTCTCACTCTCTCTTCACTATAATTACAACTTCCAAATTAACATTGTCACAACGGTGGCGGAGATGGTCGAGATCCACGACTGTGCGGCGGAGACAGAGCCTCCGCCGAGCAGCACGGCCTCGGAGCAGGACGCCCCGAGCGACGACGAGGTCATCAGCTACGCGGACCTCAACCGCCGCATGTGGAAGGACCGCATGCGGATGCAGAAGATGAAGGCCACCGCCGACGAGCCAGGCAAGGCGGAGAAGCTCGAGCTCTCCCGCCGCAAGAAAATGTGCCGCGCCCAAGATGCCGTGCTTAAATACATGGCCAAGATCATGGACGTCTGCAAGGGCCAGGGCTTCGTCTACGGCATCGTCCCCGAAAAGGGGAAGCCAGTCACGGGGTCTTCTGACAGCCTCCGTGGCTGGTGGAAGGAGGAGGTCCGCTTCGACCGCAACGCCCCCAACGCGATCGCGGACTTCCTCCCCCAGGTGGCCGCGGCCGCAGCCGCCAGCCCGGACTCCTTCATGCACATGCTGCAGGAGCTCCAGGACACGACGCTGGGGTCGTTGCTGTCTGCGCTGATGCAGCACTGCGTGCCGCCCCAGCGCCGCTTCCCGCTGGAGCGCGGCCTTGCACCGCCGTGGTGGCCGCGCGGGGACGAGCTCTGGTGGGGGGACCAGGGTGAGGCTGCGCACGAGCACGGGCCGCCCCCCTACCGCAAGCCCCACGACCTCAAGAAGGCCTGGAAGGTCAGTGTTCTCGCTGCAATTATCAAGCACATGGCCCCGGATTTGGAACGGATGAGGAGGCTCGTCAACCAGTCCAAGTCCTTGCAGCATAAGATGACTGCTAAAGACACCGCCACGTGGGCGAAGGTCGTGAACCAGGAGGAGGCCCTGGTTAAATTAACCCAGAAATCGCTCTGTATTTCTGATGAGGAGGAGAGTGAGGGGTCGATGAATGCGAATGAGAAGCGGCCGTGTGAGTTTGGGTCCGGGCGCCGGGCTGGGAGGTCGGCGGCGGAGGCGGGATTTGGGGATAGTAATGAGGATGAGAGGAATAGTATTTTGCAGGAGTTGAATCTGTGTGATTGGCTGGAGATGCCGTTGATGGAGAAGAACAGTGTTTATGAGGTTGACGGAGAGAGTGGCGGCGGCGGTGAGGCTTCTGGGAGTTTGTGGACCATTGATGAGATCGAGCGGCTCGGGTTAGGGCCCGCGGTTTACGGGGATTTGGAACCGGCGGGTTCGGTTTGGGACATGGGGTATCATGACATGGTAGATTGAAGGGTGAGACTTTTCAATTTTCACTCAACAGATACATATATATATATATAGAGAGATATATAGTGAGAATATGGATCATGGATTAATTTTAGATGTAGAATTGTATGAGAGATGTAGTGTGTGTTTTGTGAGAAAGAGAGATAAAGATATATATATATATATATATATATATCCCTATATATATATATATATATGCATCATGGATTAGTTTTGAATACTACTATGTGTTTCTCATCATGAATCTAATCTATACTGTGACACAGAGAGAAAGAATGGCAAGAATTCGATCCATATGAATCATCCAAGAATTATGCTTCAAGTATTGATCATCAAATGAAACTAGAAATACACCAAATAATGCTTTGAACCCCCAAAATCATAGCATTAGTCCCGATTTTAGCAATTATTTCTGCTTATATATCTGTTATGTACAATTCGCTATAATAATTCAGTAATATTTTTATTTCTATCATTTGTATAAGGAATAATCATTTATTATTTATCCTTTCATTGGTTTCACTCTTGTTACGTATGAATGTAATATTGCCTATAATCTTTGTTATTTATGATTTTTAATTATACTCATATTTGATCATTTATAGTAGAAAAAATTATATATTTTGTTTTATTTAATAATTTTAAAAACTCTTCTGGACTACTAAAATTTCAATTAATAATATCTATTTTTAATAGTTAAAAAATTTCAAGTAATAAAACAACAATTATCAAATTTTTATGGCTCACTTGAAAATAAATAATTGAGATGATAAAAAAAATTGATTAAATATTAAATATTTAAATTAGTGTAATTATATACCGCACCCCAATCTAAAATTTTTGGATCCACCATTTATTCATTAATTATTTGGACTTAAAAAATTAAAATTCAACCCTGCAACTTCTAAAAGTTTAATGGGATTCTTTTTTTAACACATGCACTAATGATATCTTCTGTTGTTTATATATACTCGCACCGAGTACACTATTTTTGTGTATATATATAAAAACATGGTTTATGTTTATATTTTGCAATTTTGAGAGGAAATTTGTTTATCAAATATTTATTTTTCACTACACAATAAAAGCTCTTTAGCGAGCACATATATGTTTTATGTTGTCGTAAACATGATCATATGAATTAATTTATGAGGTAACTTATCATTAAGGGTTGCTACTCTGATTGAAGTTTACTGTGCTTAACCTTATAAGAACGGAAGAAGAAAGTGAAAAGGAAAGAAATAGGACCCTTGAGCTGCTAATTAATGACTATAAATTTTTGCCAGAGTTTGATTTCAAACAATATATGCTTGATGGATTCAAATTTGATAATTTTGGTCACTCATCAATGCAGATTTGACAATTTTCAATGCCAAGAAAGTGGTTGTCAAATTCGACATTCTTCTACTTCATAGACTAATCGACAAACTCATGGTTACAGAAGATCTTTTAGTCAAAACCTTGTACAAGTAAGCTATTAATATTCTCAACCTACATATGGACAATCTACAAGGAACTATTGTTAGTTTTGATCCAAAATCAGACTTCAAGAAAAGCCCACTAACTATTTACTTATGGGCTTTAAGGAAAGCCCACTAACTATTTCCATTCGAGGAGGTTAGATTGGTTTCTGCCACAATTTTACATACTATTTGTATAAAATGAGATAATGATAATTTTTTCCTTTAGTAAAAGGGTAAAACAAACATTTTCAAGTGTGCCACAAAAATAGAGTGTGGAAATTGGGCAAGAAAAGAGTTACATTAGCCAACAATAGCAAGTGACTATTGCTTAAAATTACACATAACACAACCTAATAAATCATTATCTCAAAAATTAAACTACCAAATTACTAATACAAATACCATGCAATAAAACATAGGATGTTTAATATGATTCAAGAAGAGAAAACATCATAATATTTATTTGGAAGGTTGCACCCTTTTAGTTCAATCATAATTCAATTATACGATTACCCTTTTACAATTATCACCAGATTTAATCATAAATAATTTGGGTTTATTGTCATCAAGGCTTTTAAACATGAATGTTAAGAGCATTCTTAACCTTGGCCCGGATTCATATCCCAAGTCCCCTCCACGTCATCATTCCCCTAAATTTGAGTCTCAGGCCACAACTGCTCTAACCCTACAAGCCTCAACCCGGGCCACAACTAATAAATTGCATTATTCACAACTTCAATATATTTTACTCGTACATACAATACGTTGAACAATTCAAACTAGGAAAATACATTGTTCAGTAGAAATTAAAATTACAAATCCTAAACAAAGCAAATTAAAAATCCTAGAAAATAAAAATACAAGTCATACATTTTTTTTAAAAAATGATAAAACTACTACTTCTTCATTTGTGCGCGAAGGTAGGCGATCATCTCATGGTGCAACTCGAGATCGAACTCCGACATTGTCGAGGTATCCCTCGATGTCAACTCCGTCAGCTGGCTCATCCGCCAGGTAATAATCATCTCTGACATAGAATCGGAGATCTTATCCAGAGACTGATTGGGCGGCGGTGGCGGCATAGCGAAGTAGCTCGCAGTTGTCTTCCCATTCGCTTTCCTCTTTAACATCTTTGTTCCCATTGGATGACTTTGAGTGCTAGGGGATGAGAAGAAGACGTCGTCGTCCGTCACGTTGAGGTCGATCGTCGGACCTCCTTCGTTCGAAGAGTAGTTTCCGGCGGTGGAAACTTTGGTTCTCTTCGACGCCCCACTTGTTGTCGGTTCGGTCCCACCAGTGTACTTCGGGCTCTTCTCGACAATCTTCCAAACGGCAAAGTGCTTGAAGTGCTTCTTCCCGTCAGCGAAGAACTTCGCCTTGGCCTTCTCCAAGAGGTCCATCTCGATGTGCCCGCTCGGCCACATCCGGATTACGTTGGTCCACTTGCCATTCCACTTGTTCATCTCTTTCTGGACCCGACTCCAATGCTTGCGCAGCTTCACGTAGCTACGCTCGAACGACCCTCTAGGACAACCAGCGTTGTACTTCTCCACAATCCGCTGCCAGAACACCTTGCCGCTCTGCTGGTTGCCGATGATAGGATCCTCGGAGACGTCGACGAAGTTCTTGGCTAGCCACAATGTCTCGTGCGGACTATACTTCTTCGGCCCCTCATCATCCGCAATCTTGCCCTTGCCCCTCCCTTCAGCGGGCTCCATATCACTAATCTCGTACTCATCAGTGCTAACTGACGATGTTATGTCGATGTTGCTAGCCACCCTCGGACTAGGCGTCGTATGCGATGGGGGTGATGGCGGCACGTACCAATTGTTGGCGTTGACTAACTCGTTCATTGCTATTAAACCACTCCATAGAAGCCGAAAATATGGGAATACAAGAGGATTGAAATGGGTAAAGTGGGGAAGAATGGTGGCCAAATGTTCAGTATTTATAGACAAAAATTCAAAAAAAAAATTAAATTTTTGGGGACTTGCGGCTCGGCCCGGAGAGCATCTAACGCTGGGCCGGGACGCGTTTGTTGCGGCCCGGGCACACTTAACGCCGGCCAGGCCGGACCCTGGGAGCGTCCCCAGGCCGCAACTGCGGCCCCGGGACCGGCCTGAGCCGGAACTTTCTCCCCTCCAACGCCTCGCACGGGCCGGGACTCACTCATTGCTGCCCGGCCCCGCGCGTTAAAGTTAAAGATGCTCTTATATATCATGAATTTTTCAGGGATAAAAGGGCATTGGAAATTGATTTATTAATCAGCGAGTGCTTTGCCCAATTATTGTAATAGAATAGTTTTATTTAGCTAAAGCCTATACAAACCTAACAAATAGAGGCTGTCGAACACAAAACACAAAAATAATCTATGCATAAAGACAAATAATTACATAAAGAAAAATAAAAAAATATTTACACATCAGCTGCACAATTCCCGTGAAATAATCTATGTATAAAGACATTTATAATTACATTAAGAAAAATAAAAATAATAATTACACATCAGCTGCATATTTCTCTCCTAAAAGGGCAGGAAGGCATGCACAACGGTTCGGAACCGCCGGTTCCGGTTCATGAACCGGCGGTTCACGGTTTATCATATGCATGAACCAGAACCGGCCCGCCAAGGGTTCCGGCTCCGGTTAAAAAAACCGGCGGTTTACGTAGCGGTTCAAAACTGCCGGTTTTAGGCCTGAACCGCCGGTTCCGGGCCGGTTCGGCGGTTCGTCCAATTTTTTTTTGCATTATTTTTATTTGTTTATGTATGAAATGTGCGTAAATAAAATTTAAAAAAATACGATGAAAGTTACAATTTTATTGAGATTACACGTTTACAACAATTACAAATCGAAAAAACCTTGAGGTCTTGAAGTATTAAACAAAAATTTAAATACAAACGAGAGTACTAGTCAACAACGAAGCTAATTACAAATGATAAAAAAAGACGTAGAAGTTCTTATAAAAAAAACTTATAAGTATATATACTCTTAATCGGAGAAGGAGATATTTCTACATAACTAAATTAAGGACACCTTTAGCAATTCAACTTTAAATGTTGAGTTTAGTCTAACAATCAACAATTATAGTAGAATTGTCAAAAGTTTTTTTGATTTAGCCGTATAGAGAAATCTACTTCATCGACTAGAGTATATACAAATACAATTATGTAATTGTATTTACATATTTTTAAAGTAGGAACAAATGGAAAAAAAAATAAAGGAAAAAGGACTTGAGCTCAACTTAAATTTAAAATTTAAGTTGAGGTACCTACGTATCCCCAATGCTCATTTGCATTAGGGAATCAAAGCCCACGTAGTTCTCTTACCTTACTTACCTATTTGGCTTGGCCGGCGGCGGTTGTTGGTTGGCCTACGATTCATCCCCGGTGAATTCATCTTGTGATCCCTCCTGACGATCATCCCAATTATTTTCTTGTTCTCGGACGTCAGCTTTGGCCCATTCATCAAGTAACATCACGGCTTCCATATTTTTCGTCGAGAGCTTACTTCTTGATTCATCCAACACACGCGAGCCAACACTAAAAGCGAACTCAACGGCGACAGTGGAAGCCGGAACAGAAAAAATCTCCTTGGCCATTGACGCAAGGATGGGAAAATCTTTCTCGTGGGTTCCCCACCAATCGAGGACGTCGATTTGGCCGGGAGGAGTAGGACCTTCATCACCAAAGGAAAACAGTGAATCGAAATATAAATCTAATTCACTCACCATACCTGAGGATCTTCCGCCGGTGCTGTAGCTGTATAGGTAGGCTAATTGGGATTGCGCGTCGGGGGTCATCATAATCGGCTTGAAATGCGAAGCCATAGTTATGTTGTGGAGGAAGGGGGGTCTTATGACTTGGTGGGTAGTGTTATATTTGGTTTCATATTCGGTGTAGAGAGCGCGCAAGTTAAACTCGAGGGTTTGTTGGATAATGGACCGGTCCGGGAGGGTTATTTGAAATGTTTCTGAGAGGTCTACTCCAAATTCGTCACTGGTATCGGATTGGATTTCTTGAAGGGGACCAAGATCAATAAAATGCAAATTGATATAATAAAAGTCTAAAATCCTAGGTACCGACTAATTTCCATTTTGGATCCAATACCTTTGCAATAAAAAACACGGTTGGAATCTCACTGAAATACTTAAGCCATTTTTCAATCATATAATATAAAACACACATTAATTTAGGTGAAGATGAAGCATTTTTCATTGCAGTTTTAAAACCAAGTGATATATACATGCAATGCTCTAAAACACGAACAACAGTGCAGTAATAAACACCCGATAATTCAACAGTTGCATTTTTGAAATATTTGAACAATTTAAATAAAGCCACGCTATGTTCCCAACAACTATGTGAAAGATATAAATCATGAACGGGATAGGTTCTATAAAAATCACTTAAAGAATCTTTATGCGTCAAAGTAGAATTCAGACAATCATATGTCGAATTCCATCTATGAGACACATACATAGTAAAATTCGTATATCTAACATTCTTTTGATGGCAATATTTCTTCCATGCTTTGCCAATAGCCGGCTTTTGATGGATTAATCTAACTGCAGTTCTAATAGGATTAACATGCTTTTGCCATAATTCAAGCGCTTCTTGTACACATAAATTTAAAATATGACATATGCATCTTTGATGAAAATACTTACCTCCAATTACCGGAGCACAAGCCCGTCAAGCCGCAATCAAATCGCTAATACTTGCGGTGTTAGCAGTTGCATTATCAAAACAATAGAAAATATCTTGTTGCATAATTGAAACTCATTTAAAACTTGTATAATCAAATAAACAATTTCGGGTGCAGTGTGTGGAGTTTCAAATTCTTAAAACCTATTAAACTCTTATTTAAAGTCCAACTATTGTTCACAAAGTGAACCGTAATGCCCATGTATGAATGACGGTTAAAACAATCAGTCCACACATATGAGCAAATGTTCACTTTGTGGCCCAAGTTAACTAAATAACGTGATAATTCAATATTTTTCTCTAAACATTGCCTAACGGTAGATCCTTGAACGGTCATTCTACATATTCTTTTGATAGCTACGTTTAAACCATTTTGCATAGTAACCTCAAATTTTTTGTCATCATAAACGTTAAAAGGAAAATGCTTCATTGCCGCCCATCTAGTCATAACATCAGAAAAAAAAATTGATAATATTTAAAAAGAGGCGTACCTGACGAACCCGAGCCACCGGGTTGGAAGTTTAGTTGGGTTTGGGTAGAGGTAGTGCCGCATTCTACTGGATGCTTTGTCACCAAATGGCGACGGAGGTGCCATATCCCCCACCACTCGAGAATTTGTAGACTTTATCACAATAGTAGCAATACGCATGAAATGTCGACGTCTCTTCTTGAGAGTGCGGATCATGAGGACTTGGAATCACCACCGGGACCTTCTTGTAGTGTTTGACAAAAATATTAGATTTCAAAGCTTTTGTAGTGTTAGTGGGTGGAGGGGGAGGCATCTCCTCATTTCCGCTGGTGCTAGACGGAATACGAGAATGAGATCTATCCTTATTGTTGTCCGAGTCCGATGATATAGCCACGTCGTACTCGTCATCTTGTTGGGAACTACCTCCCCTACCCCCACCTTGTTGCATTTCAGCGAGTAGCAAGACGGTCCTATGAACTCAATTTTATGAAACTATGAATTGTAAAAATAATTTTTCATTACTTACTTGCATGCGTTCAGTCGCCACTCGAGAAACCTCTTCCATAACTTCTCGACAACTAGGTCGCCTTGATTTTGAGGGACGACTAGTACTTTGATCTTGGGCAATTCCCTTGCCCCGATCACCACGTCCCGGTCCACCACGAGAAGAAGACATAGTAATAAATTAAAGTAGTATGGATTGAATATGGAATATGGAATAAGTGATAAATTACGAGCACAACAACAAATATAGTAGTAAGTAGTAACTAGTAAACAACTTGAGCAATTAGAGAGAATGAGGAGAGAATAGAGAAATAGAGATTGAGAATGAAATCCTTGTTAACACAAGAATGAGGTGAGTAAAAATGAGTGGGAATGGGGTATTTATACGAGTAAAATTGGAAGAAATAAATTTTTTTTTGAATTTCAAATTCAGCCGAAACCGGTTGTTTACAGCCTGAACCGGCGGTTCAACCGTAAACTGTCGGTTTCTGACTGGTTTTTAGGCCTACACGCTGCACCCTACGACCTGCCACCTGAAAAGCTCCGGAACCGGCGGTTTTCGTTAGAAACCGCCGGTTTTCTGCAACCCCAGCCTACAACCCTACGCCCCTAGCCGGAATCCTCCGTTGGAACTGTTGAACCGGCGGTTCAAACCGGCGAACCGCCAGTTTTGAACCGCCGGTTCACGGTTCAATATTTCTTCGACCCTGAACCGGCCCGTCTGAACCGCGAAACCGCCGGTCCGGTTTCGGTTCATGAACCGGCGGTTCCGAACTGCCGGGTCGGTTCGGTTTGTGCATGTCTAGTGGGGGTTGATCGGGGCACCGATCATGGGCTCGGGTGATTGGCCCCATTGCTAATACTCTGATTATTATTTTTTACTTTTAAAATTACCTGTTGTTGAATTTTGTTAGTGGGGAAAAAAGACGAATAATATTTTGATCAGTAACTTGTAGATTATTGCAGAAAGTGTAATTTGTTTGTGTGTCAAAACTAGTAGTTATAGATTTTTGTGAAGAAATAATAAAAAATGTTATTTCCACTCGTCAACTAAAAACTATTTTATACAACTAAAAACTTTTCAAATAGGTTTATTTATGTATTTAATTAAAATATATTAATAATATGGATACTTTAATTCAAATTTATGAATATTGTGGTTATATATTTATGATTTGTGTATAATTTTTTTACTTTTTTGAAACCATAAATGTAATTAGTGGCTACTTTAATTGAAATTTTAAAAATAATAGAAAAGAAATTTAAATATAAAATAAAAAATGAGGTTAAAAGCTAATAAGTCTTTTTAACTTGTCCACTTACTACATTTATTATTCTAATATATAATTAATATATCAAATTATTAATATAAATTTATTTTAATTGTACAAAATTTGATTATTTATCATCACTCATAATCATATATCGATTTATTGCAATGAAGAAATCGACACATGTACATAGGCTCTATATATAGAGATAGCTATGCATATTTAATGATTGGAAAATTTTATAGTTAATTTCCAAATATAAAGTTCCGATGTAAGAATGAGTGGAATTGAAATCTTTGTCGATAAGTAATTTCCAAATATATAGACTACTTTTGAGACTGACGTCCTCTATAACCAACTTCCTCTCTATCTACTTTTTCTTATTTTTAAAGTACTAAAATAAATTATCCAAGACATTTAACTGGTTGATCATGTGAATATCGGGCCTAATCTATTGTTACAAAATTCATAATTTAGCTACAAAAATATGAAATATTTCATTTTCGGTATGGAATTTTGTATAGTGTTATGCGAATTAATGAAGAAAGAGAAAAAAGTAAATATGGTGTTATTTTCATTTTTAGAAATGTTTCATTTTTAATAGAATAATTCAAAAAATGAAAATGTTTATTTTAATAAGACAGAATGAGTATATGTTTTAATAATGAATTGGAATATTGCTAGTATTAGAAAAAATATTGACAGTGAAACACTTGACATATAGTTTTTTTTTATAATTGATTTAGACGGTGGAATGATAAGGCCATCCGCATCACGTCTTGATGTTGTCTCAGAGAGACGAGACCGCATTGAGACAGCGATGCGGGCTCCATCTCGTCCCCATCCCGTCCCCTATCTCGTCGCGGAGAGGCGCCCCGCGAGACAGCTCGCCACGCGCATTGGCCAAGTGGCGAGCTGTGGTTCGTCCGTGACGCCCACTGGCCGGGTGGGCGTCGTTTATTTCAGTTGAAAATGTATCTTTTTTAAATTCATAAAAAATTTGAAAAATAAAAAAAATCCTAAAATTATACTAGCTGTTTTTTTTTACAAATTTTTAATTTTTTTTGTATTTTTTTAAGCTCTCAAGCACTTCTATAAATATCAAATCATTCCCACAAATTAATCCACAAAAAAAACTCTCTATTCTCACTCAAACACTCTCAAACACTCTACATTCTTCATCTCAAACATTATTATTCTCTCAAATTTAATCCATTCATGGATCCATTTTAGCAAATGCGTCGAATAATGGAAGAATCGCTTGAAGAAGATCGACGTAGGGAGGAGGAGGAGGTCGCGCCGCCTCAAAGGCGATCCCAGATTTACATCCATCGTAACCGAGAGGAAGCCGCAGTAAGGTTAGTACGCGATTACTTTTGTGAGAACCCGGTATGGGGAGAGACCTACTTCTGTCGCCGTTTCCGCATGCGGAAATGACTATTTCTGCATATCGCAAATACATTGGCAGCCCGGGAAGAGTACTTCCAAGAAGGGTTCGACGCCGTTGGCCGTCCCAGTCACACGACGCTCCAGAAATGTACTGCAGCAATCCGTCAGCTTGCTACTGGACAAACGGCGGATGTGTTCGACGAATATCTGCACATTGGGGAAAGCACTGGGAGAATGTGTTTGATGAACTTCTGCAAAGGCGTCCGGGCAGCCTTCACCGACGAATTTCTCCGGAAGCCAAGCACCACAGATTGTCAGTTTCTGCTCCGACTTAACGAAGAAGTGCACGGATTCCTCGGGATGCTTGGCAGGGCCGATTGCATGCATTGGCAATGGAAGAATTGCCCTGTGGCGTGGAGGGGGTCATACACGAGCGGCCACAAAGGCACCCACCCCACCGTTATACTCGAGGTCGTTGCCGACTACCGGCTATGGATTTGGCATGCGTATTTCGGGGTCCCCAGATCGAACAACGCCGTCAACGTGCTCAACCAATCCGACCTCTTCGGCGAAGTTTTGAATGGTATAGCGCCGGCCATCAACTTCATCGCTAACAACCGCCAGTATAAAATGGGGTACTATCTTGCCGACGACATCTATCCGAAGTGGCCAACCTTCGTGAAAACGTTCAACAGGCCGATGAACGAAAAATGGGCTCTTTTTGCGCAGAAGCAAGAGGCTGCTCGCAAAGATGTGGAGAGAGCGTTCGGGGTTCTCCAAGCTCGATTCAACAGTATCAAAGCCCCTGCTCGTACGTGGTTTATGGAGAATATGGTCAACATCATGTATACGTGCATAATCTTGCACAATATGATTGTTGACGATGAAGGACCTGAGGCGGGAAATTGGTTCGACCCTGAAACCCCGAGAAGCTCTACCGCAAGTAGTCCGCCTCGCAGTGGAGTGCATCCGTCTTTGCAAGGGCGGCTGTCTGTTCGGGCAAGGACACATGATTCTACCGGCCACACCCAACTCCAGGAGGATCTAATGGAGCACATTTGGGTAAAATTTGGAAACCAGTAGACGCACATGATCGTCATTAGACAACTCTTTCTTCTGCTTCTTTGAGTTATGAGATTTTGAATTTAGAGAGAATGAGCGGAAGAAATTAAATTATGTATTTTTAATATTTTTTTAGATTTTAATTATGTTGTTTTTTTAATTTTTTTAGAATTTTAAGTTGTAATTTTAGTTTATTTAATGAAGTGTGTTTTTATTAATTGAATTTCTTGGAAATAAAAATAAAAAATGAAATTGAATGAATAGTCAAGGGATGAGATGGTTAAGAGACGGTTAAGAGATGGAGGGATGCAGGTGTTGTCTCTTAGTTAAGAGATGGGATGAAAAGTACAGTATGACCCATAAATAATGAAGAGATGAAACGGTTAATAGACGGATAAGAGAGAGCGTTGCGGATGGCGATAAATTTTCTATGTCTTGTCCCTCAATGAAATGGTAAAACACCACCCTAGCAAACATTATGTTCTTTTCTAGTGTGGAGCATTTTGATCACTTAATTATTAAGTTTCACAAATTATTATGTTACAAAAAGTCTGAATTCTCTATACAGCAAACATTATGTTCTTTTCTAGTGTGGAGCATTTTGATCACTTAATTATTAAGTTTCACAAATTATTATGTTACAAAAAGTCTGAATTCTCTATACATCATGTTCAGAATTAATTTTTTTTAGTGTATGGGATGTCTGAATTAAAATTTGAACTGCAGAAAACTAGAAATCTTTGTTAATAAGTAAATAATTTATTATTTAGTGGGGAATAGAGCCAAGCATAAAATTTTGAGACTGAGCTTGGTATTTGCATACATCCAACTAAGAATTCAAAATTCAGTGTATTCCTGTATGTCATAAATAGGCCCACGTTTTCAACGATTGCGTGCGAAATTACTATACATAGCTAGCACAAAGTTCAATCTTAATTGACTTACTATAATATGTTTAAAATATATCTATGAATCATTTAAAGAAAAAAAAATACACATTGACAGATAAGCATTTATTAATTTATTCGGGTTGCATGTTAAGGGCAGTTTGGTAAGGCTACATAAAGTAAAATAGTTAAGTTATCAACTTTAAATGGGTATTTGATAGCCTAGATAAAATATAAGCGTGGCTCATGTTAAATATTATGTCTGATCAAAGCAAGCACAAAATAGCTATCGCATTCTAATAATCAATGAAAAATGTGTGATCATATAAGGCGGACACCCCAATAGCCCCACCCTTTTTTGTCCACAACCCCAGTTTTTTTGTCCACAGCCCCAAAAATTTATTTCCGCCACTATAGTGGACACTTCCAATAGTCCCAATCTTTTTTTCATTTATGTTAATTCAATTATAATTAAATTTATCGGACTATACGTAATTAGAAGAAAACGGCTATACGTGAAGAAATTAAACACTAAATTTTCTTCGTATTAAAGTACATGAAAATTTATACAACGAAAATTTAATCTAGTGCAAATCACAAAGGTGTTCACACTGCGCCGCCTCCCCTACGTATCCAAACATCTTCAATCAAATCGGCCTGGAGTGTGGTATGTGCTGTGGTCCTGCGCATATCAGTAAAACGTTGGATCAAATATTCATTGCTCCGTGGTAGGCCCATCTGGATCGACGCGGAGGCAACACCGTGACTTGTACATGTGCCCTCTTCCGGTGCCCAGCGCTCTGCCGCAAATCCTTCATCTTCTATTATCATATTATGCAATATGATACATGCTAACATAATATTCGCGACATCATCTTCGTACCAAACTCGTGCCGGGCACCGTATAATGGCCCACCGCGATTGGAGGACACCAAAGACCCCCTCAACATCCTTCCTAGCACCCTCTTGTTTGCGCGCAAAATATTGTTTCTTCGGTCCAACAGGTTGGCGAATTGTCTTGACGAATACGGGCCACCGCGGATATATCTCATCTGCCAAATAGTATCCCCTACTGTACTGCGTGTCGTTGGTTACGAAGCTGATTTCTGGACCCTCCTCCCGGCACTTATCGTTGAAGAGCGGCGATGACTTAAGAACATTAATGTCGTTGTTCGAACCTGCCATATTGAAATACGCATGTCAGATCCGCAAACGGTAGTCAGCAACGGCTTCCAGAATCATCGATGGATGTTTGCTTTTGAATCCAGTTATGAACTGGCCTTTCCAGGCCACAGGGCAGTTCTTCCACTCCCAATGAATGCAATTGATGCTTCCTAACATTCCTGGGAACCCGTGGATCGAACCGTGCATATCCAGCAGTCTCTGACACTCATCAGGGGTGTGCTTCCGTAGGAACTCCCCACTGAAAATTTCCCAGATCCCTTTACAAAACTGCCTAAGCACCGTTAGGCTAGTCGTCTCACCCATCTGTAGGTATTCATTGAACAAATCGGCTGGTCCGGCGTAGGCAAGCTGCCGGATTGCAGCGGTGGACTTCTGATGCGTAGACAGCCCGATCCGGCCAGCGCAATCAGGCCGGAGGGTGAAGCACCGGTAACGCTCAACAAAATTCGTCGCTATATGGTTGAAGAGACGTTGCGACATTCTGAATCGCCGGCGAAAAATCTCGAGTGGATAACGGGGTTATCCACAAAGTAATCAGCCATTAGACGCTGGTGCGCACCAAGGTGGTCTCGTTGGATGGTCCGCCGATGAGTAATCGCACGAGGGATCGTGGCCTCCGCCTCCTTCGCCAAGCGCGCCGCATCCTCCTGGGCGGCCTGGTGTTGCACCTCTTGAATCAGAGAATTCCACGCATCATTCCACAAATTGTCCATTTCAGTCCACAAATTCTAGTGAGAGAAAGTTTGAGTGATGAAGAGTTGGAATGGAGTGAAAATAATTAATGGAATGGAGTGTATTTATAGGTGAATTAAATTGAAATAAAAAAAATTATTTTCGCATCTGGACCGGCGCGCCTATTCGCCGCGTCCGCCCCGAAGACGCCGGATGACCGTTCGCTCCGAAAATGTTGTCCGCCTCGGGGCGGACGTGCTCCCACTATAGATAGCCCCGAGTTTGCCCCGGTCGGGGCTATAGCCGCGTCTGGCTTATAGTGGACACCCTAACCCCCCCCACCCACCCACCCACCCACCCACCCAACTCACTACTGCTATTCCGCCTGTCTCTCTTCCTCCTCTCTCTTTCGCCGTCGTCACCTCATAGATCGGAGAAGGACGATGACTACGGCGTCGGCGTAACGCAGTTCTCCATAGTTGTCATCTTTTTTTCTAATTTGATGTGACGGAGATGTTGATTTGGGAGTAGATCTAGTAGAGAGATGATGATCCTGACGGAGATGGTTGGATCTAAATTTTATCGGTTGCATAGCTTAGATATGTAATTGCACAATTGTGAAATCTGAATTTCTTTTTGTTTTTTTATATTTTATTTTTATGTGTTTATTTTTAAAAAAATTTATATTATATTTCAGTTTAAATTCTAAATTTTTTACTAAGATCATAATTTTTACTTTTTGTATGGAACATAATTATGGCTTTTTACAATATTATTGTAATTTATCAGTATTTGTAGGATTTCAGCTATTTAAAATTTTATTTATTTTATAAGTACACTAATTAATAAAGTTTGCTTTTGTTAAATATTCATGCTAAAATCATTAACTATGTTATAAGTAAATTCAATTAACAAAAAATAAATATAAGAAGGGTATATATGTCTTTTCACATATATAACTAAATTATCTAATTTCATATCTTAAGTCTTATTTGAGTTATCACATGTTAAAGACATATCGCATACCAAACATCCCTATAATGTGCTGCACATAAGATGTGAGTTAGTATTAAATCTCCGATCTCATGATATATGACCAAATATCTTTCATGTTCTTTTTTTTCATGAGAGTTGAGGTTTAATTAAATCACCATCATTAATATTTTATGTCGGATCTTCTTTCTCTCTCTTTCTCTAACACTTTTAGAAAGTAAAAATTAAAAAATACTAATATGAAATTCTTAAATATGGAATAAAATTTAAAATTATAAATTTAATTATAAAAATAACTTGTAGCTAAATTTAGTTTTGATTCTGATTCGATTATTTTTTTTAATATAAAAAATTAAAAAATTAGAATTAATTAAAAAAATTTAGTTTTAATTAAAAAAATAATTTTTATTATTAAAAAAATAATCAATCACAATCAAAATTAAATTTTGATATAAATTATTTTAATAATTAAATTTATAAATTTATTTTTATAATTAATATATTGGGGGCATTTTGGGTGTATAATTGTGATGAATAGTGGAAAAGTATGATAAATGTGATTACACCTTAGGTCAGGGAGTACCAACGATATTTTTAAAGTTTAGGTACCATTTGCGTGCAAAACACATAATTCATGGACCATTTGTGTAGTTCATCACTCTTAATTATGTCTTGAATCGTATTGTGTTGTGTTTAAACTTACTCTTCTCTTTTAGCAAATGTTGGTGTATCCGTTCAATTTCAATAGCTTTGAGTGATGTTGTTCTTGATCAACCTACTTCATGTGTAGTATTGAAGGGGTTGGCAGTGGAAGCACAAATAAATCAGAGAAATAGATCTATTTAGCAGATTATTTAGACAAATTATATTCGTAGAATTATCACATGTATCGTGCTCATAACTTGATTAAAACATGATTTTGATTAATTGAAATGTAAAACATGCTTTTCTACGGAGACGGAATAATACCTTCTTGATTCTCCAAAGAATTGTAGATGGCTCGCTACTTTTCTACGTGAAGATCTTCAATACTAGACCATAGATCTTCAAACTGGTTCCCAAACTGTATTCTGAAAGCAGTGTGGGCTGATCTTATCAGAACACTAAGACTTAAATAAAGAAGACAGAAATTCCTCACGGAGTAGGAAAAGGACAAAAATTTCGTCCACTACAGATTAGAGAGAGGGATGAAAATTTAGATCACAAAATTAATTATTTATTTCTATCTCTTCTTTATTATCCTATTTATATTAAGTTGCATAATGGGCACAGTCAGGTCAGGGATCTATGGAGGTTTGGATGTGGCATTTCCAATTAGCTCTTCTAATTAAATTGAACCCACAATTTAATAGAAGCTTATATTGGAATATTATTATCAGCCACTGCAGTAATAATATTGCACTGCCCATCCAAATCCGAAATTACAAGTAATCTGGGTTTCCATTTTGTTTAAATGTTTATTTCCCGCGCTTAAGATATAAATATCCATTAATTAATTAGTGTCTGCTATGGACTTAATTAATTAACATCTTATTAATTTCAAGAGTGGACTTAGCAATAAACACTTATTTATTATTCATGGAATAATCAAATTCCAAGTAGCTAAGTTCAGAATAATAAAACTTTATTTCGAGCTCCTCTTAAGGACAATTATCAAACGAGACTCACCAGACGCGCGATTCAACATAATAGCAATCCTAGCACTGCAAGATATTAATCACCACTACCCAAGATATTAGGATTATTGAGTTGCAAAAAACCTGCACCATTTGATAAGTCAAAGTAATGCATAACCAATACCGTATGCTCAATGCTAACGTATGTTGATTAAGAAATACTTCATCCATCCGCGAATAAGAGTCCCATTTTTTCCATTTTAGTCCGTCCGCAAATAGAAGCCCCGGTTCACTTTTACCATAAATGGTAATAGGGTCTCACCTTCCACTGACTCACTCCACTCACATTTCATTTAAAACTAATATATACAAGTGGGACCCCTATTCCACTAACTTTTTTTCACCCACTTTTCTTAACAATTCTTAAAACCCGTGCCACCAAGAAATGAGACTCCTAATGGCGGACGGATGGAGTAGTTATTTATCAAGACCTCGTCTTGTAGGGGTTGGCAGCGGAAGCGTGCATTCAATTGATCACATACTATCTTGATCTATTTAGAAAATTATTTAGACAAAATCTATTCGCGTAATTCTCATATGTATCATGCTCATAACTTGAATTTAATCATGCTTTAGCGTAATTGAAACCTAAAATATGCTTACTACGGAATTAGCCAATTTACCTCGTTGATTCTCCAAAGAATCGAAGTTGGCTAGCGCCTTCTCCACGTGAAGATCTTGAGTACTAAACCACGGATCTTCTGACTGGTTCCCGGACTATAAACTGATATCAGTGTGGGCTGATCTCACCAGAATACTAGGACTTGAATAAAGAAGACGGAAAATGCTCACGGGGATAGCTGAAAATCGTCCCTCTTCCAGAAAGAGAGGGGGACCAAAATTATGATGGTAATTAAGTCTGTTTTCTGTCTCCTTTATTCTCCTATTTATAGTAAGTCACATATTGGGCCCGGTTAGGGATCTATAGAAGAATTTAGATATGGCCTCACACAATTAGCTTCTTACTAATTAAATTGAACTCACATCTTAATATAAGCTTATATTAAAATATTACGAGCAACCACTACAGAAGTAATATTGCACTGGCCACCCAAATCCGAAATTACAAGTATTTCGGGTTTCTATTTGTTTGTCGTTCATTTCCCGTGCTTAAGATAGAAACGTTCATTAATTAATCAATATCTGTTATGAATTTAACTAATTAACATATTATTAACTCCAAGAGTGGACTTAGCAAGAAACGTTTAGTTATTATTCATAGTGTAATCAAACTCCAACTAGCTAGGTTACGAATAATAAAACCTTGTTTCGAGCTCCTCTTGTGGACGTTATCAAACGAGACTCACCTCGCGCACGATTCAATATAATAGCAATCCTAGCACCGATAGATATTAATCACCACTGCCCAATAAACCAGGATTCTTGGGTTGCCAAAAACTCGCACGATTTGGTAAGTCAAAGTAATGCATAATCAATACCGTATGCTCAATGCTAACGTATATTGATTAAGAAATTAATTATCAAGAACTCGTCTTTCAGTAGATAGCATAAAGACTCGTATTGCCGTTAGATCCAATTCAGTGCTATACCACACCAATGCCATCTTATTTCAGTAAGGCTTAGAAATATGCGGACTGACATTGCAACCTTTCACGACAGGTAGTCTAGGCCTATCTAGGTTGTGAAATTCTTATTTTTCTTTGTTCAGAACTGATCGTGTTACCTTAAAGTGGACGACGCCCACAACCGGTCTACTAAAACAAAGACTTAGACTTTGTTACGTTGCTTATACTTTTAAATATGCAATAAATATTCATTAAATGTAAAACATATCAACATTATGACAAAAATAATCTGTTGCATCCATTGGAAAATAAAATATAGAGTTTTACAGTATTCAATCACTCGAAAGGTGATTTCTATTATACAAACTCTAGCACGTCTTTCAGTAGATAGCATAAAGACATGTCTTGCTTTTAGATCCGTTCAGTGCGATACCACACGGTCCACACCAATGTCATCTTATTTCAGTAAGGCTTAGATATAATCAGACTGACATTGCAACCTTTTGCGATAGGTAGTCTAAGCCAATCTGGGTTGTGAAATTCTTCTTTTTTCTTTGTTCAGAACTGACCGTGTTATCTTAAAGTGGACGACGGCCACAACCGGTCTACTAAAACAAAGACTTAGACTTTGTTAAGTTTTATATACACTTAAATATATAATAAAACAACCATTAAATATAAAATATAACAATATTACGACAAAAATAATCTGTTTTATTCCTTGGAAAATAAAATAAAAGTTTTTATAGTATTCAATACCTTGAAAGGTAATTTTTAGTATACAAACTTTAACAAGTATTATTTGTTCGTTTTTGTAAATCAAGATGGAGGTATGTTTTTTAAAAAATAAAATATTCATCTTGATTGCGGTAGTTATGAATTCACTTGATAAATTCGTTTGAATTGTTCCTTTTAATATATTTCTACTTTGTTAATATTTTTTTATCTTTGTAGAATATTGGGATATTGACGATGCTTTATTAAATTGTTCACATTGTAGTGCATTCTTTTGATTAGAGAAACGTCTTGGAAAATCAAATAATGCCACTAATCCAAGATATTTTGGTTGATGTATGAATGGAAATATCCAGATTCCTAATATGATACCTCCTCCTCGAGCATTATATCTGTTAATGTTCTCTAACGACTCGAAAAGTACTCACTTTTCTAAAAATATCCGATCATATAATTCCATGTTTTGCTTTTCCTCAATGGGAGGTAAAGTTAATAATAGAATAAACAATGGTCGTTCTCCACTCGTTTTTCGTTTGCATGGCCAAAAGTACCACTTAATGGGTAGTTTGTTGCCAGAAGATGGTTGCCCCCCAAAGTTTGCTGAGTTGTACATTTACGATACGGAGAATGAGATCAATAATAGAATAATATCAATGATAATAGTAGCGACAATTCCACTGTTAATGTTGTTTTCAATGAAGTTTTTCAGAACATATGAACTATTGATTTGCTGTTGTTTTCTAAGTTTGTATTCCTATACATGAATATTTATATTTTGTTGATCATATTTGTTAAACTTATTGTTTATTCCGATTATCTGATTTTTACTCTTTGATCCTTACTCACACATATATTCTTTATTGGTATATCTTACTCAAATTAAATCATATTGTTTGATCATTAGTGTCACATCTTATCTTTGTCCATAATTTTAATGTTTTTCTTCACTTAGATCATAAAATGAAATGGTATAAAATCGTTGCCGAATTTGAAATGTTTCATTCACTAGGGAGTAGTAAATTCTTTATTTAGGATGGGGCTAGATAAGTAGTAGTATATTTTTGTTTTTGTAAATCTTCATATTGCTTTGAATTCTTATTTCCTATATCTTCGTTATATATTGTAATACATTATTTGAAATTTTTATGGCCCGTGCACAGTACGGGTTTTAGCGTTAATACTAGTTTTTATCAGGTCCATCTTATTTTAGATATCTTGAGTTATCTTAACATGTCTACCGAACGGCACTTTTAGTTGCTAATAACCCTATAATTGGGTAAAAGAACGTTCTTGTGATAGACTATTAAATAAATTTACCCCCATCAATATAAACTACTAGCAGGTAATATGAAAAAACTACTACTCGACGTTCGATTTCACACTTTTGATTAATACTTGATCAAATTAATACTGTACAATAGTATTTAGATTTAATGGAGATTATTTCAAAATCTTCTGGACTCAATTTTTTTTATTGTGGGCCTTATCAATTGGGCCCAAAAATTAAACCATAGTATTTAAGGAACTAATAGCTTAATGTAAAAAAATTTAAAAGCCCAATACCCCATGCTCAACTCTACTTCATTCTGTTCATAAACGGACAACTATTAGAAACCAATATTAACACTACTAAATCAAATATATTATGAACAAAATAAAAGTAGTATATTTCAATGGGTTCATTAATATTGATGTAATTAGAAATATACAATTAAATATGGATCGAATTATCTCACCTAACTTGTATATATAAGATGTAAGTGTTGGAATCAAATTAATGATTCACATAAATCATACATGTTGAATAAGATTGATAAACAAGCGGAAGCGTACATGGATTCGGATTCATGATGTGATGTTCTTGATGATTCGTGAAGTTGGTCTTCCAAGTGTCAACGCTTTTACAGAGAATATGTTTTCTGTATTCTGTAACATTGATAGGAATGGGAATCTATCGATGTATTTATTATGTTGCACTTGGGGACCATAACCCCGTATTTAGAGAACGAGTCCCTAACTTCATTATAACTCTAATTTCACCCATAATAAAATTAAAGCTATCAAAAGTAGTATCTGCACAATAGTCCTCATACTTTTATAGATGATCGTTTGACCCTATAAGTTATATTAACTTAGTAGATCACGTAATCGGGTCATTCAATAAATAGTCATAAATATTATACAATCTTTAAGACTATTATGTTGGACCATATTAAAATGTTCCAACAATCTCCCACTTGGGCCAACATAAAAGTCACCAAATGATTGTACATTACTAAAGTTGCGCGCTTACTATTTATATTAATCATCTTTACCGATCCGGTCTACTAAGCATGTTAATATAGAACCAAAGAAGTTTAAGTCACAACACGTATACATGACTAAACTCATCAGTGATCACAAATATCAACACATCCAGCAACACAAATCAAAATATGAGTGTGCAGCATGAAAATTACATGCTATGTGATCTTTTGCATGTCTATTTCCAACTGGTCCTCTGAAACTATAGTGAGATCAGAAAATACCAAAGCATAATTCAAAGTAACTAAAACCATAGTAACTAAAGTGTGCACTTAATAATTGAAATTCAATATCATTACATATATGAACATAAACTCCCACTAAACCAAAGTATCACAAGGTCGAACACCCATGTGAAATACATGCTCATGAAAGACCGAAGGCGGTAAACCTTTAGTGAAAGGATCCGCAAGCATGGAAGTCGAACCTAAGTGTTCAATTTGCAATTGTCTACTCTGAATTCTATCCTTAACAGCAAGGAACTTGATGTCAATGTGTTTGGACTTCGACGAGCTCCTGTTGTTGTTGGAGTACATGACTGCGGACTTATTGTCACAATATAACTTGAGTGGTCTTTCAATACTGTCCACAATTTGCAGTCCTTGAATAAAGTTCCGCAACCATACTCCATGTTGTGATGCCTCAAAGCAAGCTATGAATTCTGCTTCCATTGTAGAGGTGGCTATCAATGTTTGTTTAACACTTTTCCATGATATAGCCCCTCCGGCTAGCATGAACACATAACCTGACGTGGATCTACGACTGTCTTGGCATCCCGCGAAATCCGAATCAGAATACCCAATGATCTCAAGCTGATCCGATTTCCTATAAGTGAGCATATAATCCTTTGTTCTTTGCAGATACCGCAAAACACGTTTGACTGCTTTCCAATGATCCATACCGGGATTACTCAAATATCTACCTAGCATGCCTACTATGAACGCAATATCCGGACGCGTGCATACTTGTGCATACATAAGACTTCCCACAGCCGATGCATAGGGAAGTAATTCCATTTCCTTTCTTGCAAGCTCATTTTCGGGGCATTGATTTAAACTGAATTTATCACCTTTAGCCACAGGGGTATCTCCTGGTCTACAATCTTTCATGCCAAATCTTGCCAACACTTTATCGATGTAGCTCTTTTGTGATAATCCAAGTACACCTAGGGAACGATCCCGATGTATTTGGATTCCTAATACAAAAGAAGCATCACCAAGATCTTTCATTTCGAATTTTCTTGAAAGAAATTTCTTGGTGTCACGTAATAAATCTACATCGTTGCAAGCAAGTAGAATATCGTCGACATATAGAACTAGGAAAATGAATTTGCTCCCACTGAACTTATAGTATATGCATTCATCAACAGGATTCGTCTCAAAACCAAATGAGACGACAACTTGATGAAATTTAACATACCATTGACGAGACGCTTGTTTAAGACCATAGATGGATTTCTTAAGTTTGCATACCATCTTCTTTGGGTCGCCCGACACAAAGTTTTCAGGTTGCACCATATAAATCGTTTCTGTAATGTCGCCATTAAGAAATGCTGTCTTTACATCCATCTGATGTAGCTCCAAATTAAAATGAGCCACAAGTGCCATGATTATTCTGAATGAGTCTTTCATTGAAACTGGAGAGAAAGTCTCGGTAAAATCGATGCCTTCTTTCTGAGTAAAGCCTTTAGCTACAAGACGAGCCTTAAATCTTTCCACATTGCCTTGCGAATCCCGTTTGGTCTTAAAAATCCACTTGCAACCAATGGGTTTTGCACCTTCAGGCAATGGGACAAGATCCCAAACGTCATTGCTTTGCATAGACTTAATCTCTTCAATCATAGCATCGATCCACTTTTGAGCATTAGGGCTTTCAATGGCTTGACGAAAAGTGACTGGGTCATCTTCCATCACTCCAATGTCTACCTCATGCTCTTGGAGATATACAATATATTCATCTGTAGATATTGCAGGTCTCCTCACTCTAGTGGATCTTCTTAGTGGCACTACTTCGTCATGTTCTTGAGGAGGTTGAGGTTGTTCTTCATGTTGTTGTTCGGGAGGCGGAACAGGAATTACGAGAGTGTCGTCTTGTTCTGGAATGAAGGGAAGTGAAATTACTTCCTCTTCAAAGACAACATTCTTCATACCATCTTCCCCCCCAAACTCAACTTCCTCAAAGAATCTTGCATTATTCGTCTCGAAAAATGATCTAGTTGTGG
This sequence comes from Salvia splendens, assembly GCF_004379255.2. NCBI lineage: Eukaryota > Viridiplantae > Streptophyta > Magnoliopsida > Lamiales > Lamiaceae > Salvia > Salvia splendens. The sequence continues at coordinate 20,411,146 of NC_056047.1, read as the reverse complement.
GATCATAGAACTTGAAACCCCTTGACCGCTCAGGATAACCTACAAAGTAACAACTTACCGTTTTAGAGTCCAATTTATGCTCGTTTGGCCTATAAGGCCGAGCTTCTGCTGGACAACCCCAAACATGTAAATGACCTAAGCTGGGCTTTTTGCCCGTCCACAATTCATAAGGGGTTACGGCAGTTGCTTTAGTAGGTACACGGTTTAGGATGTATGTTGCGGTCTTAAGTGCCTCTCCCCAAAGGGATTCTGGCAAAGTAGAATGACTAATCATGCTTCTAACCATATCCTTGAGGGTTCTATTTCGTCTTTCAGCAACACCATTCATGGTAGGACTACCAGGCATTGTGTACTGGGGAACGATTCCACATTCATCTAGGAATCTGGCAAAAGGTCCTGGACGTTGTTCACCTGAGCCGTCATATCTACCATAGTATTCTCCACCACGGTCAGATCTGACGTTCTTAATTCTTTTGCCAAGTTGATTTTCAACCTCGGCCTTATAACTCTTGAACGTATCCAGTGCTTGAGATTTTTCACTTATTAGATATAAATAACCATATCTGGAATAATCGTCTATGAACGTAATAAAATATCGTTGACCATTCCAAGAAGCAGTAGGGAACGGTCCACAAATATCTGTATGGATAAGTTCTAAGACGTCTGTAGTCCGATTGGCTTCAAATCTCCTAATGTTTGTTTGTTTCCCTTTAATGCACTCAACACAGACTTGAAAGTCTGCCATATTGGGAATGGTAAGAATTCCATCTGATATAAGTCTTTCTATTCTCCGTTTGGAGATATGACCCAGACGTTTGTGCCAAATTGTGGCAGAATTCTCACTCATTAATTTACGCTTTGTACCTTGTGAGTTCACATGCAGGGCTTCATTAAATGAAGTAATAGTATTAAGCAAATAAAGATTATCACCATAAGAAAGAGAACCGGTGCCAACCAAAGTTGAATTTAGATAAAGACTAAATTTACTATTTCTAAATGAACAAGTATAACCGAATTTGTCCAATACAGAAATAGAAATTAAATTCCGTCTAAATGACGGTACAACAAATGTCTGTTCTAAATCCAAATAACAACTAGTTTTTAGTAATAATCTAAATGTGCCTATTGCCTCCACTTCAACTTGTTTGCCATCGCCCACATAGATGAATCTTTCAGCATCAATCGGCTTTCGGCACTGGAGGCAACCCTGCATGGACACACTTATGTGAGTAGTAGCACCAGAATCTAGCCACCAAGTATGTCCAGGTACAGAAGCTAAATTAACTTCTGAACAAACATAAGTGAAAGATGTACCCTTCTTCACGCGCCAAGCGTGATATTCTTCACAATCATTCTTCTTGTGTCCATCTTTCTTGCAAAAGAAGCAAACTGAACCTGATCTTTCCTTCTTAAACTGTTTTGCAGATGGACCCGCAACATTTCTGGAGGAATCGGGAAGAATCCTCTTCCCCTTAGCGAACTCGGAAAGAATCCTCTTTCCTTTGTCCTTTCCTCGTTTACCCCTATAGCTTGTTGCTAAGTGAGCACTTTCTGTCTTACTTTGCTTCAACCTCTCTTCCTCTTGAACACAATGAGAAATCAACTCATTCAATGACCATTTATCCTTCACAGTATTGTAACTAACTTTGAAGTGATCAAATTGATGAGGAAGAGATATCATAACCAAATGCACTAATTGATCATCACTGATCGTCAAATTAAGTGCCGTAAGCTTTGAAGCAGTGTTTGACATTTCCATAATGTGCTCCCGAATTTCCCCTCGGCCATTATACCTCATAGTCACAAGTTTATGCATCAATGAAGCCGTTTCGGCCTTTTCATTGCTTGCGAAATTCATATCAATGGCCTCGAGGAATTCTTTAGCAGTTGCTTCTTTTGGGACAGTACCACGAAAGTTTTCAGGGATAGCATGTTGCATAATCATAAGACTCATGCGATTGGAGTGTTCCCACCTCTCAAAATTCCGTTTATCCTCATCGGAACTTTCATCAGTAAGAGGGGCGGGTTGCTCCGTTCGAAGTGCATAGTCTAAATTTGCAATCCCCAAACCAATCAATACCTTGCTTCTCCATGATGCATAGGTATTGCCTTTAAGTACAGGAATGGAATTTAGAAAACCAATAGCAGATTCTTGAGCTAGCAAAGAACAAATATAACAAGTAGGACAATAATTAGCTCACGGAAATAATAAGTAAATAAATTAAATAATGACAATTCCCATTTCAAGATGTCGGCACAACATTAAAATTTCATCTTTGGACAAAATAATAACTCGCAAGTGACATCTTAATACATAGTAATCAAATATAGATAATCATTTCCTGTCAAACAATAAGTCTTCCTTTGGGCCGACTTAGTGTCCACAATGACTTAAGGATAATCTCATATTATTACCACAAAGTACACAAGAAACACGGCCAAATAACATTCTTCCTTTGGGCCGATTAACTATTTGCATGTATTTCAAGTATACAAATAACCTATACATTCCAAATAAATTAATCTACACATCAGAGCCCACTTTGGCGAGTTAATGCTTTAATTAACTCATTTAGAATAATAGACAACAAAAACTTAAGTCATTATTTAATTAATTACTTAAAAACCAAAACAATTAATTACTTTAATTGTATTACAGTTTTAATTTTTGGGCTATTTTCTAAACATAATAAATAAGCCCAAAAGGAAAACATTAGCTACTGTTCTCAATTGAAAAGAAATCAACAATTTAAGTTAATTGTTAAATAATTGAGTTACAAAACGTAATAGCAACTGTCGGCTATTAAAATGCATTTGAAAAAATAAATAAACTTTTGTTGGCCAATTATATTTTAGAAAACGACCAAATCACTTTCGTTGCAAAACATCACAACTATTCAGCCCCAAGAAACTGAATTAAACGTAAACAGACGCGCTGTTTCACAAAACAGGGCCAACGTTTCACCGCCTCAACCGCCGTCAACTGCTCCGACATCGTCGGGACTTGCCGACTCTCCGTTCGTCGGGACTTGCCGACTCTCCGTTCGTCGGAATAAAAGAATGGCGGTCAGAGAATTTTGGAAACAGGAATGCTCCAGCAAAAAAAAATATATATATATATATATATATATATATATATATATATATATATATATTTGACAGATTCAAATTTTGACAGAAATCAGTTTTCAGGCCCGTTCTCGAATGCAGAAATTTAAGAATCCAACATGAAATTTGATGAAGAAGAATTCCACCGACAATTAAAATTCAATTTGATTGATTAAATAATCGCACACAGAACAAGAATTCCTTAACTATACTTATCATATCTCGATTTGCGTGCAGTAAAATTGAATGAATTGAATCAATCAATTTCGGATGAATTGAACAAATTTAAACACAGTTTCGAATTTTCATCCGAACAGATCACATAGTTATCGAATCCAAAACAAAATTATAAATCAACTAATTATCAATTCGTTCCAACATGTATTGGCTCTGATACCAATTGTTGGAATCAAATTAATGATTCACATAAATCATACATGTTGAATAAGATTGATAAACAAGCGGAAGCGTACATGGATTCAGATTCATGATGTGATGTTCTTGATGATTCGTGAAGTTGGTCTTCCAAGTGTCAACGCTTTTACAGAGAATATGTTTTCTGTATTCTGTAACATTGATAGGAATGGGAATCTATCGATGTATTTATTATGTTGCACTTGGGGACCATAACCCCGTATTTAGAGAACGAGTCCCTAACTTCATTATAACTCTAATTTCACCCATAATAAAATTAAAGCTATCAAAAGTAGTATCTGCACAATAGTCCTCATACTTTTATAGATGATCGTTTGACCCTATAAGTTATATTAACTTAGTAGATCACGTAATCGGGTCATTCAATAAATAGTCATAAATATTATACAATCTTTAAGACTATTATGTTGGACCATATTAAAATGTTCCAACAGTAAGTCCATGAATTTGGTCTGTAAAAGAGGCTATTTGTGGAGACCAATAGAGGTGAGTTGCAAGGGCAAATCCAGGCATATGAGTTTGAGCTTAGAATCCAAAAAGCTCAACAATTTTGTATTTTAACATAAGCTACTACTATTACTCTAATTTATTTTATTCCTTTCACATTATACGAGACATATACTAGTACTACTTTTTCAGGGAGTATTTCCGTTTGTGTTTCTCCAAGAAATATTAAGTTTTACAGAACCATATCTTAAGGGATTGCCATATTTATACTTAAGTAAATGATAATTTACCAAAACATCCAAGTGTTAAGGGAACAAGAGCACGTGAGGCCTGAGGGGATGTATTTTCAATGGTTTGGTTTGATTAGAGTAATGAAAATTTGAAGAAACTTCCAAACCAGCCATTGGATTATTATCATTAATATTTATATGTAGAGAGATGCCACCACCACGTGGTCCCACGTGACCCGCACGTTCTTATAGGCCTTGTTTTTCATTTTCTCGTCCCATTTTTTATTTATTTCTTTTTGTATAAACATTTATGACCCGTGACTTGGTCAACAGGCTTAACCAAATCAAAATACTCCTATTAGTACTACTCCCTCCATAATTCCACAAGATAGGGATACAAAAAATTGATAAAGTATTATTGGAGAATGAATCTCATTTCATTAGGAAAAAATACTTTCTGAAATAGGAGTGTATATACTTTTAGTTGCAAACAAATTTGCACAATTGATAAAATAAAAGAGATAAAAAAAATTAAATATTGTTAATGAAGAATAAGTCTCACTTCATTAAGGAGAAAAATATAAAATGTATATTCTTGTGCGACGGATTAAAAAGTAAAAAATGCATACGGGTGGAACAGGTACATGCCTATTTATGTAGTTATGTGCGAATTCCTAAAGCCCCATTTGATTTAAACTTTTAGCTCCTTTTGCCATAAATAATTCTATTCCATTTTCGATATTATAACTAAAAGAAGTTTATCCTAACAGCTTTTATAAACTAAAATACTAGCTCTATTATAATTTATACTATTATTAAAAGTCATATATTTTTGCTCTATAACAAGTGTCTTACTTAAAAATTTGATAGCATAATCAGGGCATATATTATTATTATTATTATTGTTATTATTATTATTCAATATGTTGATTTTTTGTGTAAGTAGTTTATTTATACATGCATAGTTATCATGATGTTATAAAAAAATTCGTATAGTGTATAATTTGGCTGATCGGTGACATCTAATAAAAAAAGGACATAATATATAACATCAGTTATTAGTTATGAGTTTAATACAAGTATGATTTAATTTGGAAGAGTGATGCTAAATGGCCATAATGTGGCCGGCCATAAAGAGTTAATTTAGTTCATTTACATGTATAAAAAAATTAGAATTACCGATATAAACTTATATGTGTGTGAATGGACTTGTGAGTTGATACTTATCTTTGAATTCCGTTACGTAAAATACATTAATATCACGAATTATTGTATACATTGAGCAACAATCAAGAAATGACAGTAGTAATAAGTTGAGCAATAACTACAAAAGAGCAACACTAACATGTTGAGCAACATATAATGAAGATGATATAAAAGTAAAATTAAGTAGTATTAAACCGAAAATTTAAAAAAAAATCATTTTTTTAGTTATATAATTAATTTATGGTTGGCCATGACGTCAGCATTATTCAATTTGGAATGGTAATAAAGTGGGTAGCAAATTCTTGATCATTCAAAATGCTAAACTAAGCGGTGAGCGGGTCCCACATGCTGGCGTTCGCACGTGGGGCGGAGCTAAAAGTCTTCAATAATTCTGCTGCCCCATGCATTGCCCATATACACATTGACACGTGCGAAAGTGGGAAACTAAACATCTCAACCCGCTCATGTGTCAACTCGACAACTCAGTTTCTAGCCAATTTGGATTTTTAAGATACCTTGATTAATTTAAGAGAATAAATAAATTTATTTTGAATATGAGGCCCAAAATTGGGCTCATTAACAAAATCGATGAAAGGGAAAGTTGGTGGTTATTAGATGATGGAGTACGTACTAAACAAGCCCAATAGCAGTGACGGCCCATCAGCCCAAAGCCCAAGGAAGAGTATCAGTTCGGCATTACCAAAGAGTTCGGCCCTAGCCTACAGCTCGGTAAAAGCCGACCAATCAGTTCGGCATTACCAAAGAGTTCGGCCCCAGCCTACGGCTCGGTAAAAGCCGACCAGTCAAGCTCTACTCTCAGATCGGCTAAAGCTGCTCGGCAATAGTTCAGCAGTTCGGTCTCAGTATTCGACCGAACTGGAAGATAGTCAACTCATGCAGGATCACATGCAGGATAGTGGACCAAGTACAGAGATAGTGGACTCATGCAGGATCTCATGCAAGATAGTGGACCCATGCAGGATCTCCATGACCTCCACGACATCCACAACCATCATTAGTGGTGATGCAAGCCACGATCTTAGTTCAATGTATAAATAGAACTTAGATCAGATAGAAAAAGGTTAAGTTCTAAAGAAGCTCTCTAGAGATAAAAGATCAAATAGCAAGTCTGTATTGTAAGCTGTAGAAAACAGATCAAGCAATACAACTCTGCCCTCTTTTCTTCCCGTGGACGTAGATTTACCTCAGTAAATCGAACCACGTAAATCTCTGTGTCGTGATCTGCATCTTCCTGCATTCATCACCATCAAAAATTCGCCAAACCATCACTGGCGCCGTCTGTGGGAAACAGAGAACCAAATTTGTGATAAAGCGAATTTTTGACCCTTTTTCCACCCCAAAAAAATGCATACCAGATCACATACTACCCGTAATACCGTTCGTGAAAACCATGAGGAAGCTAGTCCAGCCCGCAGGTCCGGAAAACAGCCTCGGGAGACAGCTACTTCCAGTTTTCACGATGAAGGAACAAGCCGCTCAAAAGGTCCACACACCGAGTCTTCCCAGCAGCCTGATTTGAATGAGGCTGTCAAGCTGTTCTTGGCTGAGAAGCAGGATGAGTTCTTAGCCTTCCTGCAAAAGAGCCAAGAGCCAAAGACGAAAATGGTGGATTCTCCTTCCTCATCCAGACATGAAAGTCACTACCGCAGTAGTGCCGTGTCTTCCAGGAAGAAGAATCCTCAACCCCGACATGTTCCTGTTCCTCCTCGGTATCGGAATCACAGATCTCCATCTCCTCCATACCGAAGAGATGTCGGGTTCGCCATGTACGGAGCATTGAAGACTCCGTTCTCGGACGATATCACCCGAACTCCCTTGCCACAGAACTACCGAACTCCGTCGATGACTTATGACGGGTTAGTGGATCCTCATGATTTCTTGGGACGCTATCAGTATAATATGGCGAACCAAGGTCTCAATGAGGTCCACATGTGCAAGCTGTTTCCCGAGCTGCTTATCGGGAACGCAAGAAGGTGGTTCGATAGCCTCCCCCAAGGCAGCATTAGATCTTACCGAGATCTAATGGATGCTTTCCACAGGAGGTTCTTTCAGAAAGCGGAAGCCCGGATCACTTCGGCTCAGCTGCTTTCTATACGTCAAGATCGCGACGAAAAGATCAGCGACTTCATGACGAGATTCCACAAGGAATGCCTACAAGTAGATGATCTCAACGATCTACTTGTCATTTCGGCATTCCAAAATGGAATCCTGCCCGGAGCTCTCTACAGAAAGCTCGTGGAATGCAGTCCGCAAACAGCTCAAGAGATGTGGGACATTGCGGACCAGTTCTCCCGTGCCGATGAGGCAGACCGTCGCAAACGGTCTTTAGACAGCTCATCCCGAGGAGACAGGAGGAAGCCCGATCATAGCGATCAGGGACATCCTCGCCGAACTCCTTTTGGCGATCAGGGACATCCTCGCCGAACTCCTTTTGAAAGGATTCAAAGGACTCCGGTGCAAGACCGATTGGGGCCACGTCTCAATCCTGAGAAGCCGCCCGCTCAGTTCGTACCATTGAACAAGTCAAGAGCGGAAATTTTCGAACTGCATTCCGATATGTTCGAAAAGCCAAGGCGGATGACGAAATCGGCCGCGCGCCGATTTCGTCATCAATATTGCTCCTTCCATCAAGACTACGGTCACGATACCGAGGAGTGCCGACATTTGGCTGCAGGTATTGATGCCCTTGTGAAAGCAGGGACGTTAAAAAAATACCAAAGCAAGCAGCCGAAAAAGAACAAAAAGCATGGAGGTGCGAACTGCGCTCCTCAGGATCCGAAAAGGCAACAGGATCCCGAAGACGATAACGAGCCGCAATATGATGGAGTAATCCTAACTATTGACGCTCTCCCTGCCGGGAAGACTAAATCGTCTCGGAAGTCATAGAGCAGAGGTTTAAAAGCTCGGTCTCCCACCCACAAGCAAACGGACTGAAGCCGTGATTCCGGTTGAGATCGGCATACCCAGTCCCCGAACTCTAAATTTCTCCTCAGAAATGAATGATGACGGACTGAGAGCCGAACTAGATCTGGCCGAAGAAAGAAGAGAATTGGCCTGCATAAAAGCAGCCAAGTACAAGGAGCAAGTAGCCCGGTATTATAACCAAAGGGTGAAAAAGCTGCAATTTCAAGTGGGAGATCTCGTCTTGAGAAACAACGAAGTAAGCCGAGCAGAAAAGCTGGGCGAACTCGAACCCACATGGGAAGGTCCATATCGGGTGTCAGAAGTCCTCGGCAAAGGGTCTTACAAATTGACTCACGTGTCAGGAGCACAAGTACCCCGAACATGGTACGTTTCCAACCTCAAAAAGTTCCATTTGTAAGAGACAGTCCGGTCAGTCAGTCTTGTGTCTAGTTCGGTCCTAGGGGTATGTGCTTTCTTTGTTTTTTACTTGTGTTTCATGTTTATTTATGTGCGTTTTGTTTATTTATGTGCGTTTTGTCTGTCTATGTGCGTGTCGTCTCTTACAAATGTTACTGAGGTATCTTGTTCTTCAAAGGCTGATCCCCTTTTTAGAACATATATAAGCCAACGATTGTGAGTCCAAGCTTCTAAGGAGGATACAAGACCACAATTCGGCTTAAGAAACAAGCAGTTCGTTTGAAACGAACTGCAACAATAAGCCAACGATTGTGAGTCCAAGCTTCTGAAGAAGATACAAGACCACAATTCGGCTTAAAAAACAAGCAGTTCGTCTGAAACGAACTGCAACAAATGGATAGTCCGATCCACGCGATAAAACTCGCCGAATTAGGACAAGGGAAAGTCCGATCCAAGCGATAAAACTCGCCAAATTAGGACACAAGCTTAGTCCGGTCAAAGAAATTTATTTCATCAGACCAAAGACGAGTCCGGTCAAAGATGTTTATTTCATCAGACCAAAGACGAGTCCGGTCAAAGATGTTTATTTCATCAGACCAAAGACGAGTCCGGTCAAAGATGTTTATTTCATCAGACCAAAGACGAGTCCGGTCAAAGAAGTTTATTTCATAAGACCAAGGACCAAGTCCGGTCAAAGAAGTTTACTTCATAAGACCGAGGACAAGTACGATGAAATTTTTTCGCTAAGCTGTAAATACACAGTGTTAGAAGCGAAAACAAAATTTCATTTTTCAAATCTTGTTCGGCACACAACTCCGCTACCCTACGAGATGGCGTTACGCTATTACAAAGGACTATTCTACTGTCCAGGGTTGCTAAAGTTGAGCCATCTATTCACAAAATCCTCGTGAAGCTGAGTTCGGGCGTTCCAGGCAGCTGCAGAATAAGCAGGTCGACGAGATGCTCTAATCGACCTGCCACCTCTTCTCTGAGCCCGGGAAGCCCTAGCACCTCGGCGGCGAAGAGTCTCTTCACGAAGCATTTGCCGATCTTGCTCACTCATAACCACAGCTCCTCTGCGAACTTCAGTCCGTCCTCGACTTGACGTCTCTGGTTGTCCCTGAGTTCGTTGCTGACTTGGAGTAGGGTTTTGAGCAAGTGAATCAGAGGTTTGAGCTGGAGTACTAGCATCTGTTGACGGGAAATGCCTGAGGAATCTCTCAATTGAGGGACGCCGGGAAAGAACTATGTCGTACCGAGAAGCCCAGCGCCGCAATGATTTCACGACTTGTTGGCAAGCCGAGCTCTCCAGCGCATTGTTCCTCCGGAGTACATGATATTCCTCCCACAGTTCGTCAACTCGTTCTTGAACTTCAGAGATGGTCATTCCCCCACGCCTGCAGATGAAATCCTCATACGCAGTCCTCTCAGCGACGGCAGTGTTCAGCTCGGCCTCCAGATCCTTCTTTTCGGACTCTAAGTCCTTATTATCGGCCTCCAGCTTCATTGAACGAGCCAAGAGTTCGTCATTCTTCATCTGGTCAGCTATAGCTCTTTTCTCAGCTTCGTCTAAAGCCGAAGAGTACAGCCGCTTCCAGTGAAGTACCTCCAGCTCCTTGAGAGTTAAGAATACAAAGCAGCTACGTCAGTTCGGCATTTCAGCTTACCGAGCAGGTAGTAAACCACAACAGGAGTAAGAGAGTACGAAAAGCTATACGAAGACACAAGGGTAGACAGAAGAATTTTTTCATACATAAGGAAAAATTTTTTTTACACAAGGAGGGCTTCAAGGCCATCTTACAAGAAGGAAGAAACTAAACTAGGAGAAGGGAGACGAAATCATACTCCGCTAGCTTCGTCTCCGCCTTCTCGGTGAGGTTCAGCTTCCTTCTCCTTGTCTGCTTCAGCCTCAGCCTCGACCTCCCTGCTCTCCCCAGCCTGTTCGGCGCCACCGTAGCCGATCTGATGCGCCTCCTGCTCGGCCTGCTCATCGCCGGTCTGCCGCTCATGCTGCTCGGTCTCACCCTCTCCATGGAAAATTGGAGCGGGTGAAACTGACCCTATGGAGGCAAAGATAGCCTCCATGTTCTCATCGCGGTCAGCTCGGCAACTACGAACTTGGTCTGCAGAAAGCAGGACCGAGGACGAAGCAAGCTCCTCAAGCACCGGCAGACTCTGAAGCCGAGCTGCTATCTCTCGGCAGTACAGCGGCAGGATGACTTCGGGACCCTGCTCGGCTTTATCGGTCATCAGTTTCAGCAGATCACCGACAAAGGCTGAAAATTGGTTGCTCAGAAAGAGTTTCTCCGCGAAAGCACGGAGAACCTCCCCTTGGGCAACCACGGCGGCAGCATCCCTCCGTTTTGTCTGCTCTCGCTGAATGACGAGCTGGTTTTTAGCAAACTGAGCTTCATCCTGGGCCGAAATCCTAGCAGCTCTGGCTTTCTCAAAGTTTGCCTCAGCCTGCTCGGCCCGGTGACAAGCAGCCGCCAACTTCCTCTGCATCTCAGCATAGTCGTTGGACGCTTTGGAGAGTTCGACGGCGACGAGCTTGGAGAGCATATCGTTCCTCTGAAAATGGAAAAAGCAAAAAGTCAACAGAGGGGCTACAAAAAATACAGAGGAAAAAAGCAAGGCCAGAAAATCAAGAAGAGAATTCACCTCGGCGAAGTCCGTGGGCCATAAAAAGGGCTCACAGATATGTTCCGAAGGAGGCGCCAAGACCACGTCTTTCTCTGGCGCTCTCGGGGGTTTCTGGGTCTTCTCCTTCCTACTTGCCGAAGTCGACTCCGGTTTCTTTGGATCCGAAGAGATCTTTTGCCTCTTCGGATTCTTCTCGGCATCAGGCGCCGAGCTGGTAGCCTTCTCTTTCTCCGGCTCCTTAAGCTCGGAGGATTTGCGGCTAATCTTATTCAGCATGTACACTGCCAAAAAGCAAGAAAGCAAGGTTAGTTTTCGCCGCTAAAGCAGTAAAGCATAAAAAAGAAATCCTCACCCTCAGTTTCTTCGTCCGAAGACGAGATATTGAACACGAGGTCGCCCTTGACGAGCTCAGTTTCCGAATACTGTTTCCTAATCATAGGAATCTTATTGAGCTCGCCCTCGAGCTCGGCCAACGGTTCTAACCGAGGATGGGGAATCACGGACTTCGGCCCTCTCCAAGGAAAGCCCGGAGCCGAAGTCCTATTATAAAAAAAGAAACGGTTTTGCCATTTCGGCCACTTGGTTTTGCAGAAGGCCCTAAAAGGCTGTAAGGGGATCAAGTAAAACCAAGATCCCTTCCTTTTAAACTGGAAAAAATTAAGGATTGCCCGCAGAGACAGATCCTTATCTAGCCTACGGAGTTCGGCAGCAAAAGCCGACAAGTGCCTCCAAGAATTCGGAGTCACCTGACCTAAAGGGAGTTGAAAAAAATCAAGAAGCTCTACAAAAGGTGGGGGAAGAGGGAAACGAAGCCCGCATTCTAAGCAGGCTTCGTAAACGGTGGCATAACCCTCCGGCGGGTCGTTAGCCCTATGATCATCGTCGGGAACCACCGCCTTCCCCCCGGGAAGAAGATATTTTCCGTGTAGAGATATCACGGTGTCCTTACTCAAGACGCTGTGAAAGTATTCTACAGTCTTCTCCCCGGACTCTTTCCGGCTAGAAGACCCCTTGTCCCCTTTCCTACCGCTACCTAACTCAGAAGAAGAAGAAGAAGACATGGTTCTTACTCTTTGCAAAATCTGAAGAAATTCTGAAGAAATTCTTGAAAGCGGAAGGAAATTTTTTACGCAAAAGAGAGAGATTGCAGAAGAAGCAATAGCAAAAGTGTTCAACTGATGAAGAAAGGACGTATTTATCAGATTCGGAGAAGATTTCAAAATCATCGCACCGTTTCGAATCCCACCTTTTCAGGATTCAACGGCCGGATTTTACTGTCGCATTTAATGCAGTCACGCGCAAGGCACGTCCCCTGACGTCAGCCTCCCCCGTACCTTTATCCAGAATGCCGAAGTGACTCGCTTCGCCGAAGTGATTCACTTCGCTTTTCGGGGGGGTAGTGATGGAGTACGTACTAAACAAGCCCAATAGCAGTGACGGCCCATCAGCCCAAAGCCCAAGGAAGAGTATCAGTTCGGCATTACCAAAGAGTTCGGCCCTAGCCTACAGCTCGGTAAAAGCCGACCAATCAGTTCGGCATTACCAAAGAGTTCGGCCCCAGCCTACGGCTCGGTAAAAGCCGACCAGTCAAGCTCTACTCTCAGATCGGCTAAAGCTGCTCGGCAATAGTTCAGCAGTTCGGTCTCAGTATTCGACCGAACTGGAAGATAGTCAACTCATGCAGGATCACATGCAGGATAGTGGACCAAGTACAGAGATAGTGGACTCATGCAGGATCTCATGCAAGATAGTGGACCCATGCAGGATCTCCATGACCTCCACGACATCCACAACCATCATTAGTGGTGATGCAAGCCACGATCTTAGTTCAATGTATAAATAGAACTTAGATCAGATAGAAAAAGGTTAAGTTCTAAAGAAGCTCTCTAGAGATAAAAGATCAAATAGCAAGTCTGTATTGTAAGCTGTAGAAAACAGATCAAGCAATACAACTCTGCCTTCTTTTCTTCCCGTGGACGTAGATTTACCTCAGTAAATCGAACCACGTAAATCTCTGTGTCGTGATCTGCATCTTCCTGCATTCATCACCATCAAAAATTCGCCAAACCATCATTAGACAATTTTTTGGATTGATTTACAAAAATCTGAGTTTGATATTAGCTGTTGTTACCCTTTGTATTACTACTGACTATGTAATTATGAATCTTAGTTTGCTCGTTTAATTAAGTTTAGTTTGTTGTGTATAATCCATTCATCTATTACGTATGCAACTATGTTTGTGAATTGTGACTTTAAATAGCTTATTTACGTGAAGTATCATCCAACATTAATCAATTTTGAACGCAATACGAATATGTTACTCTTTAGAATTATTTTTAATAGAAGAAAAATGTGAAGGATAATCTTGTCGTGAAGACGTGAAGTAGCTCAGCCTAGGGCATCCACAACTACTATTAAATGGTATAATCGACATATTTAGAGAGGAGAGAACACTATTGATTTGTATTGAATGGGATAATTTCTCAATTGTATAGAGGACCCTTTAAATAGGGTGTAGGAGACCATGTATATGGTAAGATCATTGATTACACAATATTCTATCAATCTCCTAATTTGTGTAATTGATTCTAATTGCAATCTTTCCTTTTCTAACACCCCCTCAAATTGAGTGGTGGGGTCTCCAATACTCAATTTGCAAAGAGCATCTCCAAAGGCTCACGTATTGACTGCCTTCGTCAACATGTCGGCAAGCTGATCTTCTGAGCGAACAAATGGTAGCTCAACAATTCCCCTTTCAATGTTTTCTTTGATAAAGTGCCTGTCCACCTCGACATGTTTGGTTCGATCGTGTTGAATCGGGTTTTCTGAAATACTTATGGCGGCCTTGTTATCACAGTATAGTCGGCACTTCTTTCTTGGAGAGAGACCAAGTTCCTTCATCAGCCTTCTTAGCCACATTATCTCAGTTAGTCCACTTTTGATACCCCGAAACTCTGCCTCAACACTGGAAAGAGCCACCACTTTTTATTTTTTACTTCTCCAAGTCACCAAGTTACCTCCAACAAAGGTAAAATACCCCGCGGTGGACCTCCTATCATTCGGATTCCCGGCCCAATCAGCATCCGTGTATCCATGAATCTCAAGGTTCCCATTTCTAGAGAATAGCACTCCATGTCCCGTTGTCCCCTTCAGATATCGACAAATTCTGAGTGTTGCCTCCATATGATCCGTCTGTGGTTTATGCATGAACTGACTCACGACCCCTACGGCGTAGGCAATGTCTGGCCTAGTATGCGATAGGTAGATAAGCTTTCCAACTAGTCGCTGATATCGCCCTCGATCGGTCAACTCGGCTTTATCATCAATCTGCAATCCATGATTAACTGCTATAGGCGCATCAGTCGGTTTACACTCTAGGAGCCCCGTTTCTGCAAGAATGTCCAGAATATATTTTCTTTGTCTCAAAAAGATCCCTCTTTGTGATCTCAACACCTCGATCCCAAGAAAGAATTTGATATCCCCTAAGTCCTTCATCTCAAACTCCTGAAACAGATTCTTCTTCAAGTTCTCAATTTCTTCCAAGTCGTCACCTGTGATAATCATGTCATCGACATATATGATTAAGCAAGTGATTTTATCTCCTCTCCTTTTCAGAAACAAAGTATGATCAGAGTTGCTCTGATTGTATCCATAGCTAATCATTGCCCCGGCGAACTTCCCAAACCATACTCTTGGGGACTGCTTCAACCCATATAAAGTTTTCTTTAGCCTACATCCTTCCCCTATCTTGAAGTCTGCTGTGAATCCTGGAGGGGCCTCCATATACACCTCTTCTTCCTTTTTTAGCTCACCATGAAGAAAGGCTTTAGTCACATCGAATTGATGTAGTGGCCAATCTTTATTTGCCGCCACAGACAATAAGACTCGAACTGTGTTCATCTTGGCCACTGGAGAGAAAGTTTCTGAATGATCTACCCCATATGTCTGGGTGTAGCCCTTCGCGACTAGTCGTGCTTTGTACCTCTCAACTAAGCCATCTGGTCTCCTCTTGATAGTGAAAACCCATCGACATCCTACAGGCCGTTTCCCTTTGGGTAAGATGCATGTTTCCCAAGTGTTGTTCCGGATCAGTGCATCTATTTCCTTTTGCATTGTCTCTCTCCAGTGCTTATGTTGCATAGCCTCTTCCCATGACTGTGGGATCTCTTCTTCCTCATACAGTCCATTCTCAAATGCTTGAGCCATTTCTATCAGATGACTCGTAACTAGGCAAGCCACAGAGTAGCGAGCCTTCCTGTTAATCCTCTCTGGTGTATATCTTTTTGGCGGAACTCCCCTGTTGGCCCGGGGTGGAAGGATGTACCCCCTGTGTCAGGGTCAATTCCTTCAACTTCTTCTACCCCACTGGTTTCTTCATCCGTGTTCACCACATCGTGGCCTGCTTCTTCATCTACACTTACATCATCAGTAGCAAAGAAAACTGGAGAAGCAGGGTTATCAGAACTTACATCAGATAGCCTCAACGGGGAAGTAGTTGGTTGTGTGTCACCTTCAGGAACGGGATGTCCTACTTCAGAGACCTGCTCAGCGGGATCGCTTACTGCTGCCTCTGTTAGGTCCGCTGCAGGATTACTTGGTGTTGGCATTGGCGTTGATATCCAACTTAGCGGGTCCTTATTATTATTCTCCCCCTGACTGCTAAGGTGGGTATAGAAGTCTTTGGTTTCAAGGAAATTGCAGTTCATCGTGACAAACATGCGGTTAGTTTTATGATCAAAGCACCTATAACCCTTTTGGTTTACCCCATACCCCACTAAGACACACGTAATTGCACAAGGAGACAGTTTGGTTCGTTCATGTTTTGGGGTATGAATAAAAACGGAGCACCCAAAGACTCGTAGTTCAAGAGTTAAAGGTGGTGGAATTTTAGTGAAGGAGGACAGGGCTTGGAGTGGTGTTTGGTATTTGAGGATACTTGTGGGTAATCTGTTCAAAGGTAGGCTGAGGTGGCAATAGCTTCTGGCCATAAGTGTTTTGGGACTTTTGACTCAATGAGCATAGACCGGGGCATTTCAATGAGGGAACGGTTTTTTCTTTCGGCTACACCATTTTATTCGGGAGTATAGGCACAACTAGTTTGATGAATCAGACCATTTTCTTGAAAAAATTGTTTTATGGCCGAATTAACAAATTTTCTTCCATTGTCTGATCTCAGAATTTTTATAGAGTGTTGGTACTGGGTTTTATGAGGTTAAAAAAGTGTGAAAAGTGCGTATAGACTTCGGATTTTTGTTTCATGAAATATACCCACGTCATGCGAGTGCAGTCATCTACAAAAATTAAATAGTATCTAAGATCCTGCCCCCCAATAAAAGGTGCGGGCCCCCAAACATCAGAGTGGATTAAAGAAAAAGGGAAATCAACACGGGTATTATTCAAAGGATAAGAGGTTCGGTGGCTTTTGGCCAAAAAACAAGTTTCACAATACTCATCATGTTTAGAAACAAAATTAGGAAACAATAATTTTAAGTAACCGATAGAAGGATGTCCCAAGCGCCGATGCGAAAGCCAAGCTTTCCTATCAGCAGACCCGTGAGTTAGCATGGCGATCCCTTTTTGAGCTATCTCGTCTACATAGTACAACCCATCACGTTCAGTGTCATGTCCAATTATTTCCCCGGTTCGGATATCCTGCAACAGACGGAAACGAAGTTGCATCAATAATGTGTAATTTAACTCCTTCGTGACATGGCTAATAGACAACAATTTATGAGACATTGAAGGAATGTAAAGGCAATTAGATAATTGAAGGGTAGGTGATATTTTCACAGTTCCGACCCCCTCAACTTTTGTAAACTCCCCATTAGCTGTCTGAATATGGGATTTATGAGGTTTTTGAATCCCTGTAAGATCTGAGGCATCATAAGTTATCGTATCATTTGCCCCACAATCAAATATCCATCTATTATTTTTCTCATATCCACTAGATACCTGACACGCAATTCCATAATTTCTGAGGGGATGAAATTGATTTTTACACAAAATTGGGGTATCTATGGAGTTATAGGAAAAATGGGGTAATTTCCGGCATTTATTAGGAATTTGGGGTAACTTTTGGAATTTCTTTGAAGTTTGGAGCTCCCTAATAAAAGGGCCCCCAAATTTCTCTTTACCTGAAACCCTAGGCATTGTCTCCGTCTCCTCTTCTTCTTCTCCATGTAATTCCTCACTCCAATCGGCGATGATGCTCCCACTCCTTCCGGCGACAAAATTTGTCGTCCCGGTCCTGTTCGCCGGTTAGGCTGTGGCGAGGTCGGCCGGATTTGCTGGCTGGATGGCGCCTCCCATCTCTTGGCCTCTGACCGCTGCGGCGGCATGCCCACTGCGGTTCCAGGGTGCTCGCGGCGGCGGCGGTTTGCCGTGCTTTTCTTCCCACCAGTCGGGATATTCGATGAGCTCAAAGCATGTCTCCTTCGTATGTTTTTCCGTTTACAATAGGAGCATACTAACTTCGATTTGTCCTCCTCATCGCTCCGATTTGTATGTTTTCTCCCATTTCCGCCGCGACCACCACCCTGCGAGCCAGCGGTATGGTTCTGCCACCCTCGGACGGCGAGACTCGCCCCGATTCCATCGGTGGTGACTGCTCCACCATTGTTCGCCGTCTGTAATATTCGGAGGCGTGTCTCCTCCTACTGGACTAGGTTGTATGCGAAATCTACTAAGGGAAGTGGATTCAATTTCAGTATTTCCCTATTGGTTGATTCATACTTGCTATCAATTGCATAGACAAATTGGCACAATCTCTGATCTTGTATGAATTTGTTGTGGATTTCAATATCTTCTGGGCACTTCATTGGATTACTCTGTTTTTGATCAATTGAAATCCATATTTCCTGCAACTTGCTCCATATTTCGTCTAATGAATTGTTCCCCTGTCTCAGTGTACTTCCTTTGAATTGGAGATCATACACTTGGATTCTGTCTCCTCTGCTTCCATATGTGACGGCCAACGCATCCCAGATGTGTTTGGCCGTCGGGTGTTGTGAGATTCGACCGACTAGTTGAGATTCGATGTTTTGAGTCAGCCATGTAAACACACAGTGATCAGCCTGTTGTGACTGCGTGAAGGCTGGATCGGTTCATGGTCGGGGAGGTGGAACTCCGGTCACGTGAGATATCATTCCCCGACCACTTATCGCTGCCTTCATGAGTATAGACCAGAGAGCGTAATTCTCTCCGTTGAGTTTGTCCCCGTCGATGTGGAGGGGTTGTGTGTCGATTTTGTATGACACAACAACAGTTTCTGGTAGGTTGTTTTGGTTTTGGTTCATCGCAAAACTATTGCGCATGAAATTGGCAAATTGCCAGGCAAATTCGTCCGTCATGGACTGGATGGTAGTGTCTGTTAATTTTTTATCTTCTTTGTCTGACATATTGCTGGTACAGGTACAGGAAAGGGGCCGAGAAAGGTAACACGGGAAAGAGCCGAGAAAGGTATCAAGGACGATGATGATACCTTTTCTGAGTCCAAACCCGCTCTGGTACCATGTTAAATGGTATAATCGACATATTTAGAGAGGAGAGAACACTATTGATTTGTATTGAATGGGATGATTTCTCAATTGTATAGAAGACCCTTTAAATAGGGTGTAGGAGACAATGTATATGGTAAGATCATTGAGTACACAATATTCTATCAATCTCCTAATTTGTGTAATTGATTCTAATTGCAATCTTTCATTTTCTAACAACTACGATTCGGGCCAGACCTTAAGTCCATGCCACATCATTATTCTACTCATTTTATAGTATCACATCCAGACTTCACCCAGACCACAGACATTAGATTGTAATATTCATAACTACTGACTATTTTAATGGTAAATTAAAAACATGGAGCAATTATTACACGAAAAATTCATTATTCATTTGGGAAATTTAAAATTACAAACCTTAAAAATTAAATATTACAAGTAATTTAAAAATAACAATTCCTAAAAAAATAAAAAGAAAAACAAAACAACTTGTTCGAATGATGGAAATGATGTAGAACATAAATGAAAATATGGTGGAATGATATGATTTAATTATAGGCAAAAATTTTGAATTTTGTAAATAAAATAAAGGACTTGGGATCCGGCTCGTGCACCTATAGTGCTGGGATGAGTTGCAACTGAGCGCGTCCCTAGCCCTCTCCACCGCCCCCAATCGCGGCCCAGCCCCAGCCACACTACCTCCAACGCAGCCAGCCTCGAGCCGGACCACAGGTGTGATCCAACCACTCTTCCACCTCTAACATTGTGGATGGTCTTAATATAACTGAGCTTATACAGTTTAATTTATGCAAACACATATTTATATTGAAAATCACTATATTTGACAATTTAGAAATATAGTACTAAAACCTAATGGTCCTAACCTAGCTAATTTCTTTTTAAAAAATAGTGCTAGTACCAATCATTTGCATGTCATAAAAATGGTCTTATTTATAAATGATGTCGATTTTAATGAGAAATTGACTGAGAAAAGTAGGTAAAATAAAAGAGATTGAAAGAAACAATGGGTAAAGTACGAGAAAGAAAAATTTCCATATTTAAATATAAAACTAATTTTTGTGGACATCCCAAAATGAAAAAATTTGACTATTTTCCGTGGCTAGATGGAGTATAAAATTAGAGGGAATAGTTAATTGGGGAATTGTTTTCATTCTTTGTGGGACCTCTTAAAATTGATTTAGAAGGACTATTTAAATCGCACTTTGTCATATTTTCTGTCTATTTTAAGGTTATTGTTAATTTTTGTAAATAAATTTATAATACTCCCCCCATCCCATAAAAATATGCACTCTTTTCTTTTTTGTCCGTCCCAAAAGAATATGTACTTTCCAATTTTAGAAACTCATTTCACTCTAATTACTTTTTCTCTCTACATCTCCCTTACTTTCCCAATTTTGCATTAAAACTCGTGCCGAACACAAAGTGCATATTCTTTGAGGACGGAGGGAGTATTATTTTGGTGTTTATGGTGTATTTTTCTTTTTAGTTATACTCTATTAAAGATGTCACTTTTTTAGTTTAAAAAAAACTCTCATATTAATATAAAAGTTATATTTTTCTTTTTAGTTCACACGCAATATAAAACCTTCTAAAATTATGTATAAGTCCACAAATATGGTATTTTAAGGCAGAGGAGTATATACATAAAAATGTGTTGGAAGATATCAAGAATATTAGATACTAATTAGAAGATATCAAGAGAAGATATGTGAGTATATTTAGCCTAAAATAGAGGAACAATTAATGTAAATTAGGTTTACCTTTTGTAGATATAGTATAGCCTATATATCTATGTAATGTATTATCGTCTAAAGCAGATTGAATGAGAATGATAAACATTACCAATCCCTTCGTTTAACATGGTATCAGAGCAGGTCACCGACTGTGGACAAATTTAACTGACCCAGCAGTATATCTGGACTTAAAAATTTAGGCCTAGTGGTCCAACCGATCGAAAAAAATTGGGCCGATTGTCCAATCGATTAGAAAAAAGTCCAACCCCTCAAAGGTTCACCTTGAAGGGTTTGAGGGAGGGTGTTGGCAATTGAAACTAAAAATATAACATATAACTGTCCCACATCGGTGTCAAGATAAAACTGAAACTAGTATATAAGTCTCATGGGCCCCTCCTCCTATCACCAATTGGTTTTAGGATGGAACCCACGGATTTTTATCATGGTATCAGAGCAGATCGATCCTTGGCTCAGAAACGTTTCATCATAGCCGATTATACCTTTCCCGACCTTTTTTTTTCCAGCCAAAATCAATCCGAAAATAGAACCCATGCATCGAAATGTCAGACCCAGAAGAACCAAAACCAACCACAGAACGGATAACAAACCTGGAGGAACTAATCAAGTTCCTTACGGGACTCAACCAAGAATACGATTCAATCAGGCTGGAGATCCTGAAAGAAGACCCGACCCCATCAGTCGAGGCTGCCTACAGAATGGTGAAGAAGGAGGCGGCTCGATTGAACATCATGCCACCGGCGTCCTCTCCACCAACCGGAGGAGCTCCGGGAACAACTGAATCATCACTTGGGGGGAGATCGGACACGGGTTCTCCGCCCAAAGCCAGCGCCCTCCGAATCGAAGCGGACCTCCACCGTCGCGCCCCGCCGCTACCAGCCGCTTGGGAAACCGACCGGACACCTTGAAATTGTGGTGCTCCCACTGTGGGAAGCAAAAGCATACGTGGGAGACGTGCTTCAAGCGGGTGGGATACCCAGAATGGTGGGAGGAGCGACAGAAAGCAAGGTCAACGACAGGCCAGGCGAAATTGGCCATCGGAGGAGGCGGCGAAGGAATCCCGCGGAAAACCGACGGGGAAACTAGTGGACAGAGTACCGGAGTCCGATTGGAGGGCCAACCGGCCGGCGGCAACGTGCGAGGCGCCGGAAACTTCGCGGAACGGACAGAGGGGCTAGGCGGCGCAGATGGTAGAGGTAAAGGGTTTGATTTAAAATCAAACCCTAATTCCCACAACTCTCACTATTATTATTTTGCCCCACATGAAAATAAGAAATATAAAAAAAGACCCCACCTCATTTCATGTCGGCCCCCAGATTATCACATATCCGAAATTGAGCCCAGAATTTCCGAAATTTCCCAAATTGGCCCGAAATTTGTGTCTAGAAATCAGTTTGCCCCCTTAATTTCCGCTGCATTCCATGTTCAACATGTATCTGATAAAAAATCGAAGGGTTGGATTTTTTACTATGGAGCAACTGATACCATGACACCGGAAAAGGATGACTTTATTGAGCTTAGTGAGGTGACAAAAACATATATAAAGACAGCAAATGGGGAATTGATTACTGTTGTTTGGGCGGGGACAATTCAGATATCTCCAACTCTGCGACTTACGAACTGTTTATACGTGCCCACTTTATCTCAAAGGCTGATGTCTATTAGTCACGTGACTAAGGAGTTGAATTGCACTCTACTGATGCATCCCAATTTTTGTATTTTACAGGATATTCAGACGAGGAGGATACTTGGGCATGGCACTGAGAAAGAAGGACTCTACTACGTGGATGAGATAGCTCAACATGGTAGTGCAATGCTGGCTCACGGGTCCACGAAACAGGAAACTTGGCTTTGGCACCGAAGACTAGGACACCCCTCTCCTGGTTACTTTAAATTGCTTTTTCCGAACCTTTCTATTCCGCTTAATTTTTCTTGTGAAACTTGGGTTTTGGCCAAAAACCACAGACAATCTTTTAAACCGACAAACACTCGTATGAAATCCATGTTTTCTTTGGTACATTCTGATGTATGGGGACCGGCACCTATCGTTGGGGGGAATGGTTTTCGCTATTTTGTGACTTTTATTGATGACTGCACTAGAATGACGTGGATTTATTTCTTGAAACATAAATCTGAAGTATTTGATAGATTTACCGCTTTCTTTAAACTTATCCAAACACAATTTCATACCACTATCAAAACCCTTTGGACAGATAATGAGAGGGAATTTGTGAACAGTACCATGAACCAATTCTGTAGAGATAACGGTATAATCCATCAAACTTCTTGTGCATATACACCAGAACAAAATGGGGTAGCTGAGAGAAAAAATAGAACTATTCTAGAAATGACCCGGGCGCTCATGATCGAATCCAAAGTTCCCAAACGCTTTTGGCTAGAAGCAATCACCTCCTCTGTCTACCTCATCAACCGTCTACCCTCTAAAATCCTTCACATGAAAACCCCTCTTGATATCTTGTCCAAACAAGCCAACATTCCCAAACATTTGAACCTTCAACCTAGAGTTTTTGGGTGCACTGTTTACACCCATATCCCGAGACATGAGAGAACCAAACTTTCACCCTGTGCGACCAAGTGTGTGTTCGTAGGATACGGGGTAAACCAGAGAGGTTATCGCTGCTTCGATCCACTTACCAAGAAAATTACCACGACCATGAATTGCAACTTTTTGGAAACCGAGTTTTTCTATCATACCCACCTTAGTAGTCAGGGGGAGAGTGATCCAGGTAGTACGATGGACTACCTAAGTTGGGTTGTGCCAGTGCCAAGCTCCTCGATTGAGGACCTAACAGAACCAGAGATAGTCACTACCGCCGAGCCCGTCTCCCCACAAGAGTCATCTCATCCAAGCTCAGGCAATCCAACTCCGACGATATCCGAGGTAATTCCCGAACCAAGTCTAGTTGAGAATTCTACTGATCTTGTTGATACAGAACTTGTAAGCGAGGACAACACAATTGACGGTGACACGGGGCAGTATGTACTTCCCCATCGGACTACAAGGGGAGTTCCTCCAAAACGATACTCCCCTGAGAAGATTGGGAAGAAAAGCCGCTATGGGGTCGCAAATTTTGTGCAAGGGAATTTGACTAAAATGGCACGGGCGTTTGAGGCTGCGCTGTATGAGGAAGAAGAAATTCCACAGTCAGCAGAAGAGGCAATGAAACACAGAAAGTGGAGAGAAACAATGCTTACTGAGATGAAGGCACTTATGAAGAACAATACATGGGAAAAAGGGAAATTACCAGAAGGAGTGAGGACGGTCGGATGCAGATGGGTATTCACGATCAAGAGGAAACCAGATGGCACAGTTGAACGGTACAAAGCACGACTAGTGGCAAAGAGATACACTCAGACGTATGGAGTCGACTACGCTGAGACCTTCTCACCAGTGGCAAAGATCAACACTGTGAGAGTATTATTTTCAGTTGCGGCAAACAAAGATTGGCCACTACATTAGTTCGACGTGACAAATGCCTTTCTACATGGGGAGCTGCCAAAACCTGTTTACATGGAACCCCCACCCGGGTTTTCTGGTGAGTTTGGTGCAGGGGAGGTCTGCCGACTTAAGAAGACACTATACGGATTGAAGCAGTCTCTTAGAGCATGGTTTGGGAGATTTACTGAAGTGATGAAGAAGTATGACTATATCCAGAGTAATTCAGACCATACTCTCTTCCTGAAGAAGAAAAATGGGAAGATCACCTGTTTGATTATCTATGTAGACGACATGATCATCACCGGAGATGACGAGAATGAGATAGCCGAATTGAGGAAGAATCTTTTTAAGGAGTTTGAAATGAAGGATCTTGGTCTTCTCAAATACTTCTTGGGAATAGAGGTGCTCAGATCGAAGAAGGGAATCTTTATAAACCAGAGGAAGTATATACTAGACTTATTTGCAGAAATTGGGATGATCGATTGTAAGCCAGCAGACACTCCTATGGTTCAGAACCATGGATTGCAAATGAAGAAAGGAGCGAAGCTGACAGACAGGGGGAGGTACCAGCGGTTAGTTGGGAAGTTAATCTATCTCTCTCATACTAGACCAGATATCGCTTACTCAGTCGGGGTGGTAAGCCAATTTATGCATGCACTACAGGAAGAACACTGGGAAGCAGTTCTAAGGATTGTTCAATACTTGAAAGGAACCGCGGAACATGGGCATATGTTCGAGAAACACGGACACATGGAGATACTTGGTTTTACTGATGCAGACTGAGCAGGCAACCCGAATGACCGGAAATCGACTGCCGGGTACTTTACCTTTGTGAGAGGAAATCTTGTATCGTGGAGGAGCAAGAAACAGAAGGTAGTAGCCCTCTCAAGTGCCGAGGCAGAATTTAGAGGAATTAAAAGTGGACTGACAGAGATATTATGGCTAAGGAGAGTGATGACAGAACTAGGCCTGCGGACGACCCATTCGTGCAAGCTTTTTTGTGACAACAAGGCAGCCATTAGTATCTCGGAGAACCCAGTGCAACATGACAGGACGAAACACGTGGAGGTAGACCGACACTTCATAAAAGAGAACCTCGAGGCAAAGGTGGTGGAAATGCCCTATGTAAAATCTGAAGATCAACTGGCTGACATACTGACGAAGGCAGTGAACTCAAAATCATTCAAAGATGCATTGTGCAAGCTAAGTATCGGCAATCCCGTTACATAGCTTGAGGGGGAGTGTTGGAAGGTATCATGAATATTGGATACTAATTAGAAGATATCAAGAGAAGATATGGGAGTATATTTAGCCTAAAATAGAGGAACAATTAATGTAAATTAGGTTTACCTTTTGTAGATATAGTATAGTCTATATATCTATGTAATGTATTATCGTCCAAAGCAGATTGAATGAGAATGATAAACATTACCAATCCCTTCGTTTAACAAAATGTACTCCTAACAACCAACCACCCATTTTTTCTACAAAAGGGAAATTGTTTTCCAACTGGCCACAAAATTATTAAGCTAGTTAGCTTTAGAAAATCATCAAAAAGAAAAAAATTTAATTAATCAAAATAGTACTCCCTCCGTCCCGAGCTACTCGCTCATTTCTTTTTCGGCACGGAGATTAAGGAATGAGTGTATAGGAAAGTCAAAAATGACGGCTATAGGTGAAAATTTTTACTAAAAATGGAAAGAGTGCAAGTAATTTGGGACGCCCAAAAAGGAAATACGTGCGAGTAGTGCGGGACGGAGGGAGTAGTATATAAATTGGAAGTGATAAATGTCACGTCACCTAATGTGTCTGAGAATTCAGTTAAGAGGTCATCAAATTAGATGATTCGCATATTCTTTTCTTATTTCCGAATTTATAATAATTTAGAAATAATCGAGAGGGCCCCACAAAACTGCAACCCCAATGTGTCTACTCCCAAATATTCCAGCCCGATGATGACGTGGCGCGACACATCAAAACCAGAGATAGTGATCGAGTACGCACGCGCTCAGGGCATCATTAACCCCGTCCCCATTTCCGGCCCCAAGTCCCCTCCACGTCATCATTCCTCTACAGTTGCGGCCCAGGCCCCAACTGCTGTAACCCTGCAGGTTGCGGCCCGGGCCGCAACTAATAAATGACACTATTCACAACTTCAACCTATTTTATTCGTAAATGTAATACGTTGAACAATTCAAACCGGGAAAATACATTGTTCAGTCGAAAAAAGAAAATTACAAATCCTAGAAAAAAAATACAAATCCTAGAGAAAAAAAATTACAAATCCTAAAAAAAAATATTAAATCCTAAAAAATAAAAATTACACGTCCTAGAAAAAATATTGAAATAATTTAGAGGATAGAAATGGAGAAATTGGTGGAAGAATATTGAAGAAATGGGTATAAATGGACAAAAAAATAAAAAAAAATACATTTTGGGGGTTTGCGGCCCGTCCCGCACCGTGTAACCCTAGGCCGGGCCGGGCCGCGGGATGCTCACCAGGCCGGGAACGCGGCCCCGGGAGCGGCCTGGGCCGTGACTCGCCTCCGTGTAACGCATGGGACGGGCCGGGACTCGCGATTTACGGCCCGGCCCCTAGCGTTACCGATGCTCTCATGTCGTTGCATTCCGCGGGCCCCTCGTGCGCTGAATCCAACGGCTGAGATTGATTGCTGGGACGGCTGAGAGCCGTACAGGTGACAATCATGCTTTTACCTGTTTCCAAAAGATTTAGTCATTTAGACCTTGTTTGGCCCTTCTTCTAAATTCCTGTTTTAAAAAAAAATTTATTATTTGATAGTATTTTAGAATGTGAAATTATGTGTTGGGATAGAATCAGTGTGGTATATTTTTTTAGAGAATTATATGACCATGAGAGCGTGTCGACGGAGCAGTTAACTTTGTGTAAGAATAATCTATGTCGTTTCTTTATGTAAGAGCAATCTATGTATTGAGTGGTTACTGCTTTGTGTAAGAGCAGTCTATGTATTGAGTGGTTATCAGTATGTAGTTGCGCAACACTACATCGACTTTATTTTCTATTTGATTTACGGTAAATAATTAGTAACGGTATAATATTATAAAAAAAATAACTAGGGGCAAATTTATATCCCTTATTCCTCCGTGGATATTTCTCCCTCCGTCCCGGGCTACTCGCTCATTTCCTTTTCGGCTCGGAGATTAAGAAATGAGTGTATAGGAAAGTCAAAAATGACGGCTGTAGGTGAAATTTTTTACTAGAAATGGAAAGAGTGCAAGTAACTTGGGACGCCCAAAAAGGAAATAAGTGCGAGTAGTGCGGGACGGAGAGAGTATAAAAGATGCATGCAATTGTATGAACATTATGACGTGTCTTGCAGTTTGTTTGAAGTTTTAATTTGCAAATTTGGAAATAACTTTTTTAGAACTTTGAGAGCCCAATTTTGGCTTCCAATGATTCTAATTTTTGTTTTTACTCCGAATGAACTTATAAACTTATCATTTGGGTACGTACCTGTAGAACATTCAAACTATGAAAATAATTCTTTTTATTTAAACGGCCTAAGCCGTCAAACCTTTACAAGTTTGTTTTCTTGGATTTTAGCAAGCGAATAATGTAACTAAATTCATAATTTTAGTTTAGTTTGTATTGCCACATATATATAGCGTTACTTTTAATAATATTAAATCCTACTATATTTCTTTTGGATTATTATAGACTATAAATTTAAAGGTCACCTATGACTCCAATTCAAGATATTTGATTTCGGGTATTACCACTTTATCACTAGATCAACTAAGTCATCCATAATAGTATTATTACTTTTTTACTGAATATTGTTGTGTACCTTAATTTTTTCTAAATTCACTTGATAGACTATAATTTGAGGTTTGATGACATCCACGTGTCGATTACAACTTTATGATAACCATAAATATTATATAGAGGGAGACCAAATTATTAATGAGTTTGAACTTCACTGATATTTCGAGTCATGTCTATTTCACGACACTCATCACATTTATTTTAATTATCATATATATAGAATGTGTGGATGAGTGATAGGATCGACGACAAAATTGGCTGGCAAAATACTGTGATTTTTCACTAAAAAGTTTTGAAGGGACAAATCATTCTCTCCCACTTTTATAATTTTGCAAAAGGAAAAATTGTCTAACCATTTCCAGCCTTGGGGCAAATCCACCTTATATTCTAAACCATTATTAGGCTAATATTTTATTTAAAAAATTGCAATAAAAGCTTTTCCATGAGCTAAACTCAAACAATATTAGATTAGAGATAATGGATTAATATTATTTAACAATTTTAAAGAGTCTTTTTTCAATCAATAAAAGATCAATTTCAGTGCGTGAGACAACATAGTGGCCTACACACACTTGTTTTTTGGTGTATTTGTCTACGTACACACATACATTTCATTGTTAGACATGTCTCTATTTGAGAATATTAAAACGAATGACATTCATTTGAATAATTGAAGAGATTTGGTAGCTCTCTACTTCGGATAGAAAAGTTTTAATACTACTACTACTATTTAATTTATAAATTTACCTAAAACTATTACTCCAACAAAAATGATACCCACAATCTATAAATCCCACCTTTTTAAATTACAAAATTGTACTCCGCCTTTTTTTCATACATAAAAACCAGTCCAAGAGACAACTCCACCATGGTTAAAAGATTTAATTATATAATTCATATTTGATTAAAAATGAATGGAATAATTAGGCCACCCGCAATGGGGCGCCCGATGGCGTCCATCGTCCTCGGGCGCGGACGATGCCTACATTGTGGGTGGGCGCCATCGTCCGCGCCCTACGTCCGTGGCCGATGCATAGGGCGCGCCCTAGGTCACGGACGATGGCCTATCGTCCGCGCCATTGTGGGCTCGCGCGGGCGATGGTGCGGACGATAGGCAACCGTCCGCGCCATCGGGCGCCCCATTGCGGGATCGGTTGACGATGGAACTCGTTTTTGATTTTTTGTATAAATACCCCTACCCCACCTTCATTTGTAACGTTTCATTTCACGATTTCACTCTCGAAACTCACATTTTTATTATTACTACGAAATGAATTCAAATCCCAAGAGTCCGATGTTTGGGAAGGCGCGTTGGCCGGGTACAGAACCGGGCGAATATCGACGTTCGATGCCAACACGCAGTACGATCTCGAATTCAGCACGGAATCGTAAGGTTTGGATGACATGGAGCCGTCTCCAAACCGACCCGTCGCGCCCTCCCTCCGCCGCCGCCAAAAAGAAGCGGACCCGGCACCGCGCGCAGAAGTTGCCACCTCTGGGAAATTGTGAAGAGTACGCCCCCGGCCGTACGAACTACCAGCCGGATGAAACCCCCATATTGGCGAGGTGTTGGGTGGACATATCGGAGGATCCGATATTCGCGAACAACCAGAGGCAGGTGGCGTACTAGGAGCGCATCGCCGAGCGCTACAATGCGGCGAAGCCGCCGAGCGCGTACAAGCGCCAACGGAAGCAAATCAACCTGTTCTCATTGGAGTACGAGAAGTGCGCGAGGGAGGAGGGGAGCAGCGAGAGCTTGAGCGACGTGCGCTCCAAAGCGCTGATGTAGTACCAGTCCCTGTACGGCGAGTTCAAGCACGAGGCCATCTGGGCACTCTTGAGGGACAAACAGAAGTTGCAAGGCGGGATTCTGCACACCAAGGCGACAAAGAGGACGAAGACCACCGAAGCTGGTGGTTACACGAGCAGCGAAAGCGGAACTCGTTCGATGCAACCGGACGTACGAGGACATTGAGAGTTCCGGCACACCGATGTCCTCCATGCGTCTCATAGGCGTCAAGGCTGTGAAGGCCAAGGGGAAGGCGGTGGCGACATCATCCTCGACCGCCGCCGCCCCATTGCCGATCCCGGTCCCACTCCCGACCCCGAACCCGACGGCCGCCGCGTATGAGCAGTTGGCAACAGCCTCGATGGCGAAGATGTTGTTGCAGACACACAAGGCACTCAAGAAGTGTACGGACCCCGTCGAAGCCGAATATCTCCGGGGGTTGATCGATGAGCTGCGCCGGAAGTTGGGAATTGCGTAGATTAGCCAATTTGAATCGTGTAACTTTTATTTAATCAATGCAATTTTCGCCGATTTTTAGTTAATCGTTGTGTTTTTTAATTAGTTTGCATTACATATTTGAAAACATTTAAATTAATTAACAAAACAATAGTAAAACATATAGGCGCGCCTTAGGGTGGCCCATTGCAGGTGGGGGGTAGGAGGATAAAACTTATGACGTGGCGCTCCATAGGGCACCCCATTGCTAATGACCTTAGTTGATATGTGTATTATTTGTAGTACTAATTTTGTACGTAAATTAGGACAGCCGTATGCCACATACTTCTCTGATTAAATGAAAGATAACTAATAGATAGTTGCATTGAATTGTAACTCGCATGTGATGGGACTAATTAAAAAAAATGTTTTCAAATAGTACTAATAAAAAAAATTGATTTGTAAATTGAGTAGTACCGGTTTGGTGGGAGATTTGTCTGGTTGGCTATGAATTAATTAAAAGAAATTTATATTAAATTTTATTTTGAGATCTAATATAATAAACGTATATTTGTGTTGCTAAGCAAAAGCAAAATTATATACTAACAACTGGATAATTATAAAATCAATAATGCAAACTGAATAGGGGAACAAACTGCAATTATTTAAATCATGGAGTTGGAGAGATGAAGAAACAAGCACAGCTGTATTTGCTGGAATATGTTTAATTAGGTGTCCACATTTAATTAGGTTTGCATTGTAAAAATTGTTTGGTTGAGTGAAAGTGAAGCAATTTTTCATATATATAACTATCGTTTTTCCTTAGATTATGTTTGTTTTTCATGTTTTGCTCGGAAAATAAGGAAAAAAAGGGATGCAATTAATAAAATTAAATAAAAAGAATTAAATGAGTGATCCATGAAATGTGTTGAAGAGATGAGGACAAATCTTGAAATTCTTAAATTACAAATATTTTGAAACCAAGTGGGCAGGCATTAATAAGGATAGAATAGTTTGTGCCTTGATGCATTGAAACTATGAGATAGTTGGGACTTTTTTATACATGGTCCACTCTTGGAATTGAACACTAGGGAATATTTTAATTCAATAGGTATTATTTATATCATTTGCAAAATGAAGACTATATATAATATGGTCATATGAATGCATGAAATTTCCAAAATTCGTGCTCTCCCTCCCTTTTATGCGTGGTGCGGTTTCGGTAGTGTGTGATTTCATACCAAAAATTCAAATACAATAAATTTTACTATATTTTTACAATGTTGTTTAATAATGAAATATAATCAATTTTTTTGAATAAATATATAAATAATGGATACAAGTGTTCCCACCTAAATAATTGACAAATAAATAGTAGCCCGCTGCACTAACACAACACAGTTAGTTCTGAAGGGACAGATTTGTAAACAAATACTTCCTCCGTCCGCGAATAGAAGTCTCGTTTTTCATTTTAGTCTGTCCGTGCATAAAAGTTCCAGTTCATTTTTACTATAAATGGAAATAGGGTCTCACATTCTATTAACTTATTTCACTCACATTTTCTTTAAAATTAATATTTGCAAGTAAGACTTATATTCAACTAACTTTTTTCATCAATTTTTTCTTCACATTTTTTAACTCGTGCCGCCAAGAAACGTGACTCCTTTTAATAGTAGACGGAGGGTGTATATAATAGTAAAATATAGTATTAAATTCATAGTTGTTATAATCAATTAATGAGTTAAGGGTTAGGACATAGAATTGGACTTTATTGAGTTTGAAGTTGATAACTTCAAGGTGAAAATGTGCACTTTTATTGGTAATAGAGCACCCAACCTTGCTTTGCGGATTGCATAGTCTTCAAGCAATACTACACGTGCACATGCGCATGCACACGCGCGCACACACACACACTAAAAAAGAAACAAACAAAACAAAACAAAATTATATAAAAATACAAACTACTCCATAATCTATAACAATTTTTTCAAGGACCACTCACTAATCTTAAAAGTAGTGTTGGGATATGATGACAAATTGTATTCCAAGAAAATGAGTACATATGTCATATGGTATCTTCCCAAAAGTGAATCTTACAAAAAGAAAATTATTTTCTCATAAAAAATTACTTTCAAGAAAAAGAAATTTAGGTACTAGCTAGAGAATCACTTATTTGAATGATGACATA
Organism: Salvia splendens; assembly: GCF_004379255.2. Taxonomy (NCBI): domain Eukaryota; kingdom Viridiplantae; phylum Streptophyta; class Magnoliopsida; order Lamiales; family Lamiaceae; genus Salvia; species Salvia splendens. The sequence continues at coordinate 20,378,787 of NC_056047.1, read as the reverse complement.
TTGTAATCCAAGTAAATGAGTGCACAATATATCTTCAGAAAGTTGAGATTTTTCAAATGATGTCTACTATGTGAAATGATTATTATTTGTCCCATTTATAATCAAATTTTCTTTTAGTATTTAATCTCTTTAAAACACTAATTTACTTGACATTCCACCATTATGATCCCTAATTATTAAATGCTCCATATTATTTTAATCACATAAAAAGGCTTTGACTAGTCAAGGGTCTATGCCTTTTCTTATCTCTCAACAATTATTGGATAATGATACACCCTGTTTGGGAAAACAAAAAAAAATCCATATTTATAATTTATATACACATGAATATTTGTGAAAATTAGCTGGACATTACAGTTGTCAAGCATGAGAAATGGACCTACAATTTCCCAGTTTTAAATGAGAGGATTTGATGTGTGACTTCCATGCATGTAAGAACTAGCAGACACATTTTCATATTTATTCAATTTTCAACCCTTCCTCAATAAAAATTTATAAAATAAGTACAATAATTAACTAAAAAGTAATTATTTCTGAAGGTGGATAATAGTGAATGTGATCTGATGAAAGAAAGTTCCAAAAATCACCATCCACACTTAGTCACTATCACAGTGAGGTCAGAGAAATCTAAAAAACTGCAAAACCAAAAACTGATGTGTTTTCAGACAAAAAGAAAAGCTATGAAAAATGTAAAATGATTCATAACAAACTCAAACTATATCTGTACAACATTTGTTACAAGTTAAACAGCATCCCTTTTTTTATGTGTAATAACAAGATTTTTTTTTTCTGCTACTAGGTACAACAATCTCAGGCACAAGTACAAGTCTATACCATTTTCTTGAGGGGAAAATTTTTGAGAGGCATTTTGAATCAGCATCTCCACAAAGAATCCATTGAAACATCCATCACAAATGCTTGCTGAGCTCATTGCCTTCCTTGATGCTCATCCCCACCCCTTCGATGGCGGTGAAGGCGTCGTCGTCTATGGCGATTGAGGACGTCGAGTCGAGCCCCGACCCTGCCTGGATCTCCTTGAACATGGCCATGACCTGGATGATCGTGGGCCGCTTCCACGGGCGGTCTTCCAGGCACGCGCACGCGACCGTGAGATGCTGCAGCAGCTCGATTTCGAGGGCCGGATCCTCCTTGAGGAGGAGTGGGTCAAAGACGTCGCTGACCTTAGTCTTGGCGACGAGCTTCACCCACCCGACGAGGTTGTTGTCCCCGAAGTCGGGGGAGTCAGTGGGCTTCCTCCCGGTGAGGAGCTCCAGCAGCACGACCCCGTAGCTGTAGACGTCGCCCTTGGTCGAGCAACGGAAGCTCTGGTAGTACTCCGGGGGCACGTACCCCGGGGTGCCAGCCAGCGTGCTCACGCTCAAATGCGTGTCCATCGCGCTCATCAGCCTCGCCATCCCGAAATCCGAAACCCTAGCCTCGAGATTCTCGTCGAGGAGCACGTTGCTCGACTTCATGTCCCGGTGGATGATGTGCGGGATGCAGTTGTGGTGGAGGAACGCCAGCCCCCGGGCTGCCCCAATCGCGATCTTCCTCCTCGCAGACCAGTTGAGGCTGATCCCGGCCTTCCTCCGATCGTGGAGCACGTCCTCGAGGCTCCCGTACTTCATGTACTCGTACACGAGGAGGCGCTCGTCGCCCACCCTGCAGTAGCCTAGCAACGGAACGAGGTTCCGGTGCTTGATCTTCCCGATAGTCTCCATCTCCGCCGTGAACTCCCGGTCGCCCTGCCCGCTCACATGGATCAGCTTCTTGATGGCGACGACACTCCCGTCCTTGAGCTGCGCCTTGTACACGTCTCCGAAGCCACCGGACCCTATCAACGTGTCATTGTGGAACCCGTTCGTGGCCTCTAAGAGATCAGCGAAGGTCAGCTTTCTCAACGGCTTCTCAAATGTGGCGAGGTTGATGCTCAGCGCATCCTTCGCGCTAAGCTTCCAGTTGCTCTGCAACGTGGCCGAGTTCGAGTGGTTCTCCATGTACGCCTCGAGAGCCGCCTCCTTCTTCTTCCTCCGCTTCTTAGTCTCCACGGCCACAATAACCAAACCGAATATGCAAAACAACGAAAACAACAACCCTATCGCCACACTCCCTGCAAGGCTCGCTTGCTTCCTACGCGATTTAGGATGCTGGCCCGAGCTCCCCGCAGCCCCCACCCCGCCCCCACACCGAGGCAAAGGGTACCCACACAGCCCTGAATTGTTACCAAATCTGTAATCCGGGAACGTGTCAAAGGGCGCTGATTCAGGTATAATCCCAGAAAGATTATTGTTCGACAGATCAATATCCCCGAGCAACGTGAGCCCTGTCAACGACTGCGGGATCGTGCCATTCAGCCTATTGTAGGACAGATCGAGAATGGCTACATTCTTCAAATGCCCTAGCTCCTGAGGGATCGGGCCAGAGATATCATTGTGCCCCATATTCAAGATCGATAAGTAGTACATCGTCCCTAGCTCCTTCGGTATGCTCCCCTCCAGCTTATTATACGACACATCAAGAAAGATCATTGATCCATTGTGGTTAAACGTGGGCTGGGTGATGCCCTTATACACCCTGGTGAAGTTGCACGGGTGCCTAGTCGAGATCCTATTCAGCTGCTCAGCCCTAATCCCCCCAAACTCGAGCAAGTTGCCAGCACCATGGCACTGCTTGCTCCCATCGTTCTTGATGTACACGTAGCTCTTCCCCGTTAGCATGGCCTGCGCAATGTTGCCCGACTGCTTGAACAGAGCAGGCGGGATCGGGCCATTGAGAGAGTTGGTGTTTAAATCCAACCAAATCAAGCTCTGGCAATCGCCCAGCTCGCCCGGGATGCTCCCGGACAAGGAGTTGTTTCCGAGCTTCAAGATAGCTAGGTTGCTCAGCTGCCCCAACGAGGACGGTATCTCCCCGGAGAGATTGTTATTCGACAACGAAATCCAGTTCAGCCTAGTGCAGTTGCTAAGGCTAGAAGGGATCAAGCCACTCAAATCATTGAAATCAAGAATCAGATTCTCCAAACTCTGCAGATACATAAACTCTTGTGGGATTTCACCATGGAGTTGATTCAACCACATAATTACATCTTTCAACTTAGACAAAGAGCCCAAACTAGCAGGAATTGTGCCTCTGAGATAATTGAAGCTAAGATCAAGTGACTCCAAATTTGAACAGTTGCTCAGGCTTTGAGGGATTGTACCTGTGAACATGTTATTTTGAAGGTACAACACCCTCAAGCTGCTGGTACCACCTCCGCTGCACAGCCCAGCAGGAATTAATCCAGACACATTGTTGGAACTCACATCCAAAACCTCCAAAGACTGCAGCTTTGAAAATGAATCCGGCAAATTTCCGACGAAATTATTGAAGGAAAGCTGCAGATTTCTCAAATTCGTCAATTTGAGAAGCGTGTCGACGGGTAATTCGCCGGAGAAGTTGTTGTTGGAGGCGCTGAGATGAGTTAGGGAAGAGCATTCCGCGACGGTTTCCGGCAAGGAGCCGGTGAAATTGTTGAAGGAGAGATCTAATTGAATCAGAGTTGAGCAGGAATCGGAGAGAGACGACGAAACGACGCCTTGGAAGTCGTTTTGCTGGAGGTAGAGATACTGCAGAGTGGCGGCGGGGAGGGCGGGGAGAGCTCCGGTGAGGTGGTTGTCGGTTAAATTGAGGAAGGTGAGCTTCGAGCATAAGGCGAGGGAGCTTCCGACCTCCCCGGAGAATCTATTGGAGGACAAATCGAGGTGCTGCAAGCTCGAGCAGTCGCCGATTTTGGGGAAATTTCCGGAGATGTTGTTTTTGGTGAGATCCAAATAGACGAGGCTTTTGGAGCTGAGTTCCGGGAGGATTCCGGCGAGCTTGTTGAATTGGAGCGACAATTGCTGGAGGGAGGGGAATGCGGGGGCGGAGAGCAGCCACGCGGCGGCGGAGTCGCCGGAGATGTTGTTGTGGGAGAGATCGAGGGTTTTGAGGGAGGAAAACGCGGCGGCGCGTGGGGGAGAGTGGGGGGATTGGTTGATTGCGTTGGCGGAGAGGTTGAGGAGAGAGAGGGAGGAGCAGGCGGCGAGGCTGGAAAGGTCGGAGAGCTCGCCGGAGATGGAGTTTTGAGAGAGATCTAACGAAATCAGGGCAGTGGAGCAGGGGGATTCGGCGGAAATGGAGCCGGAGATGTTGGAGTTTTGTAAATTGAGGGATTGGAGGGCTTGGAGGGGGAGGAGGGAGGCGGCGACGGCGGAGAAGGCGGCGTCGAGGTGGGAATCGGAGAGGTCGAGGGCAGAGACGCGGGAGTTGGTGTTGCAGGAGACGCCGCGGAAGTTGTTGCAGGGGGAGAGGTTGGGCTGCCATGAGCTGAGCTGGTTAGGGTTGGGGAGGGCGTTTTTGAAGGAGAGTAGCAGGTGGGAGTCGCGGGTGTCGGCGGAGGAGGAGAGGCGGAGGAGGAGGAGGAGGAGGAAGAGGAAGAAGAGATTAGTGTGGAGTTTCATTTTGAAGGGAGGGTTAAATTGGGGGTTAATTAAGAGGTGGAAATTTGGTGCTTGTCTTCTCCCATTGGTGAAGAGAGGAAGAGAGATTGGAGAGAGTCAAAAGGGGGAGTGAGGAGGGTGAGAGAGGGATTTATATGAAGGGAGAGAGAGAGAGAGAGAGATAGCTGTTGAATCACATGCTTGTATTGTAGGAGTAGTATTTTTACTTACTTTTAGAGAGAGAGAGAGAGAGAGAGAGAGAGAGAGAGAGAGAGAGAGAGATTGGGAATGAGTTAGTGTGTACGTGTGATTAGGAATTGATGGAAGTGTCTATTTTGAATGGAGATTCCGTTGGGTGTCTTTAATTACAATTGTCTTCATTCATGATCTCAAAGTGTAATTAAGCTTAATTCATTACAGACTCGCCTCGGACCATCATTCATCTACACTTGGGAATTAGTGTTGATACTAATTCATACTAAAACCTATGAAAAAATGTAGTACTCCAAAATATAGTATCTCAGGTCTTTTTTTTTTCTTTTTAACCCCTCACTCCTAACAGAATGTCAATATCTTTTATCCTCTGTCCCTTAATGTAAGTAGTACTGATTTTTGTGTTTATGAAATTTCTTACTTCACTAATTGAATATCCACTTTGTATTAAAATTCATTTTAAAATATTACAATTTAGAACAATCAATAATACTCTCTCCGTTCCACAATAATTGTCACTCTTTTCCATTTCTGTATGTCCCATAATAATTGCCACACTCCATTTTTACTATAAATGGTAAGTAGGTCTCACATTCCACTAACTCACTTTACACATATTTTATTATAAAATCAATATAAAAAAGTGGAGCTCACATTCCAATAACTTTTCCAAATAATTTTTCTTTACATTTCTTAAAATCCGTGCCTACAATAAGAATAACAATTATTGTGGGACGGAGGGAGTAGTAAGCTTCAAAGAAAAAAATGATAGGTTTCAAAATTTTGACCCTGGCTATAGATACATGAGACATCAAAGGTTACCTAAATTTAATTGTCTAGAATAAAATAATTAAAAAATTACATTGAATCCTAAATAATAATAGTATAAAGTTTGTTTTTAGATAAACTACATAATTTATTACTATAAATTTGATCCACATACCATAGTTTGGTAATTATTGATGAATTAACCCATGTATAATAATACACATATTTGAAGTAAGAAAGCAGAAAAAGAGAATGAAGAGAAATGTTTCATAAATGCAAAGAGTCACTGCATGAAATGAGGGAATAGAAAGACCCTTCTAGGCTAAAGAGGCAAAAAGAGGGGAGGAAAATGACTTAAATCGTATTTTGCATTTTCTAGAGACCAATAGTGTGATTATTTAGAGTTTAAATACCTAAAAGGTGCCAACAATATTTTTTAGAGACTAATTTGAAACTCATTGTTTACATTATGCCACAATTCCTACAATAAATTATTCCTATAACAGAAGTACAACACTACTTATACTTCTCATATTAATTTGCCTTATTCATTAAAAAAAATACATACCTATAATGATAATACTAAAAATAATTACTTTTTATAAAATAAAAGTTACTATACATCTTTTTCCCCTTCTACCTTATTTTGATTCTCTCCTCTGCACCATTCCATCCCCAAAACCGCCCGACATCCCATCCCTGCTGCTCACCGAGTAGCAGCAGGTGGCCCAACATCCCTCTTCGCCGTACATTTTAAATTTCAAGATTTGACGTTAATAGATGACATATAATATCAACAGAAAATGTCACTATATTAAATTTTCAAATCTAACAGTCCAGAATATAATTTAAAATTTATGGAAAAGATGGCGGTTGCATTTTATCACTATCTCACTCTATAATCTATATTTATATGTATATATTACGCATAGCCGTGCGCCTACTTCATTTCTTGCCATGATACTTTAAAGGAGTTTGTTAAGTTTTGCCATAAATAGACTTTGGAGTTATGGCTGGCTTCTTTGACCATTACGTTTTTTGTCACACTAAATGCAGGTATAAGTGATGTCAACAATTCTCTTTTCCTTCATTTAATTGTGTGTTAGTAATGAGGTTTTATTACGAACTCCAATCCTTCTATTTATGGATTAATGAAAATGGAAAGAGGCCTCTCCAAATTATTTATGATTAACCTTTTTACAGATAGGAATACAGCAATTGGTGCATCAATAGCAAGATAACTTTTATTGGGCATTCAACCAATTTAAATTACTATATTTTGTAACACACACTAAGTTAATTAAACATAATATGATCAGTGCATGTATGTACGATATTCATCGTAATCCCCTTTAATTTAAATGTGACAATTAAAATTTACTATACTTATTAATAATTTAATCAGTAAAGATAATTGTCGTTCAAAAAAATCATGAAATTTTTTCAAATTACGATTCGTCTCGTAACTTTGAAAATCAATTGGAACAAGCATTAAGTTCAGATTGGATTGCAATTGTTTAATATCGAAATTTTGTGAAATTCTAACTGACGTGACAGTTGAAAAATCGTACGTATGTTAACGTAACCTATTGATAAATTCAGTGATATCGTCTATTTGTAAAATGATGTCATTTGGTTGATAAACATCAACAATATAATAGACAAAGACGATTAGATTTTTTTAATCATAAGATGATTGCAAATAAAAATTTATTAATTTTGTAAATAAATTGAACTTATGTTTAGACTTACAGGATGGACCAATTTTAATCGAACTCGTTACACTTACGCAGCCATCGAGTTATTAAATAGTGGCAAAGAGAAAACGTAAATACACACTAACCATGTGCATCATGTAATACTCCATCCGTCCCACTTTAGGAGTCTCAGTTGAGTTCGGCATGGGTTTTAAGAAATTATAAAGGAAAGTTGGTGAAAAAAAAGATAGTGGAACGTGAGTCCTACTTTTTTATATTAGTTTTATAATAAAATGTGAGTGGAAAAATGTTAGTGGAATGTGAGGTCTAATACCATTTATGGAATATATCAACCGGGACTCTTAAAGTGGGACACCCAAAAATGATAAACCGGGACTCCTAAAGTGGGACGGAGGGAGTATTACAAACTTTGGAGAAATTAATCTATCGAATTTGATAGCCTACATGTAGGTTTCAAATATATAGCTGCGGCTTATAACAATATAAATTAAATTGTTTTACTATGAAGATTGTGATTTGTGACCATTATAATTTAGAATCTAAAATTTATTGATTGACATCATACGAAAGGTGACCTACGCCTTGCTACATAGTCTAAAACTATCACGCCTACTTATTTGTCCATAATCCATATGGGAATTTGAGCATATTTAACTAGATAAAGAATAATGGGAAAAAGTGGAATAGAAATGCTTCCAATTCAATTTGGGAACATCGATAATTCGATACATTCGATTTGAATCATTTAATTTGCATTTTAAAGTTAATATATTAAGTTATTTCAGAAATTAAAATGGCGATACAAAAATTGGAATACATAAATTGACATATAATCCAAGTATCCAACTATAATACTCCCTTCATTTCTCCATAGTTGAGTCATTTTTTTCCATTTTAAGAAGTTCCCTCATAGTTGAGTCATTTTCCTATATAGTAACTTTTTTCTTTTTCTTACTTTACTCTCTTTTACCTTATTCTCTCTACTTTATTCACTTTCTACTTTATTCTCTCTACTTTTTTCCCTCCCTTACTTTTTTTATCTATTTATTTAACACATCCAACATCCATTTCTTAAACTCCGTACCGAAATTTTTTGCCTCAACTATGAAGAAACAGAGGGAATAGCAACTTTTGTTAGAACGTGATATTCATGCAAACTTTTATGAAAGCAAATTTCTGGAAACGAAATATACTGAATTCCTTTTCTTAAAACACCAAATTAAATTTTAAGCATGATCTGTTTGAAAATCAAGAGTCCTACTACTCCCTCCGTGACTCTTCCCTAAGCAGGAGCAGATGCAGAAATATTGATATATCAATATGACCTGAGATTTCAATATTTTAATTTAAAGAATACTTTTAAGTAATTTAGATAATTTGTACAAACTTTTACATTATAATTTACACTAGATTTGAATAAATTTTAAAAACAATTAATAGAAAAAGTTATAAGAAAAATTCATTGAGGGCTTAAGCCTCCTCCCCCAATATACTTGGGTCCGCTCATGCCCATAAGAACATGTACTTTTAGTTGACTGAGAGTTTTAATACACAATTGTTAAAATAAAAGATATATACAAACAATGCATACTATAAAATGAATTTCCAATATTAGAAAATACATACTCTTATCTTATGAGATTGATTAAAAATAAAAGAGTGCATACTCTTGTGAGACGGGTGAAGTATAAACTATTGATTAGCTCAGATTATAGTATTCACATAATATGATTTATCATATTCTTCCGCCTCAATCTAAGTGAGGTGTATTCATTTATGGGATATCCAATTTAAGGGAAACATTTCCTTTTTTTTGTCAATATTTAACTTCTTCACTTTTCTACTTCATTATCTTATCTCTCCTACTTTAACATATTTCATTATTTTTCCTACTTTGATCATTCATTCTTTCTTCTACTTCTACTTCTATTTTATGTACTAAACACTACTATTAATACACTTTGTTACTACTCCCTCCGTCCCGGACTACTCGCACATTTCCTTTTCGGCACGGAGATTAAGGAATGAGTGTATAGCAAAGTCAACAATTGCGGCTGTAGGTGATAATTTTTACTAAAAATGGAAAGAGTGCTGATGAATCCGCGAATTTCTGATGTTAGTGAATGCAGGAAAATACAGATCACGACACAGAGAATTTACGTGGTTCGATTTACTGAAGTAAATCTACGTCCACGGGAAGAAAAGAGGGCAGAGTTGTATTGCTTGATCTGTTTTCTACAGCTTACAAATACAAACTTGCTATATGGTGTTTTATCTCTAGAGAGCTTAACCTTCTTCTACCAGATCTAAGTTCTATTTATATAAAGGACCAAGATCGTGGCATGCAGCACCATTTATTAGGTAGTGGATGTCGTGGAGATCGTGGCCTAAGATCGTGGATGTAGCGTAGGTGACGGCCTACGATCGTGGCCTGAGTTGACACCACGTGGTAGTGGGTGTGTTGGAAGTTGTGGAAATCCTGCATGGGTCCACTAACTCCTTGTTCGGTCGAATACTGAGACCGAACTGCTTTGGTTGCCGATCTGAGAGTAGAGCTTGATGCCGACCTGAGAGCAGAGCTTGATTGGTTGGCTTTTGCCGAGCTGTAGGCTGAGGCCGAACTCTTACTGAGACCGAACTGCTTTGGTTGCCGATCTGGGAGCTTGATGCCGACTTGAGAGCAGAGCTTGATTGGTTGGCTTTTACCGAGCTGTAGGCTGAGGCCGAACTCTTTGGTAATGCCGAACTCATACTCTTCCTTGGGCTTTGGGCTGATGGGCCGTTGGTGCTGTTGGGCTTGTTTAGTCCGTACCCCATCACTACCCCCCCCGAAAGACGAAGTGAATCACTTCGGCGAAGCGAGTCACTTCGGCATTCTGGATAAAGGTACGGGGGAGGCTGTCGTCAGGGGACGTGCCTTGCACGTGACTGCATTAAATGCGACAGTAAAATCCGGCCGTTGAATCCCGAAAAGGTGGGATTCGAAACGGTGCGACGATTTTGAAATCTTCGCCGAATCTGATAAATACCTCCTTTCTTCATCATTGAAGCACTTTTGCGACTGCTTCTTCTGCACTCTATCTCCTTTGCGTAAAAATTTCCTTCCGCTTTCAAGAATTTCTTCAGAATTTCTTCAGATTTTGCAAAGAGTAAGAACCATGTCTTCTTCTTCTTCTTCCGAGTTAGGTAGCGGTAGGAAAGGAGGCAAGGGGTCTTCTAGCCGGAAAGAGTCCGGAGAGAAGACCGTAGAATACTTTCACAGCGTCTTGAGTAAGGACACCGTGATATCTCTACACGAAAAATATCTTCTTCCCGGGGGGAAGGCGGTGGTTCCCGACGATGATCATAGGGCTAACGACCCGCCGGAGGGTTATGCCACCGTTTACGAAGCCTGCTTAGAATGCGGGCTTCGTTTCCCTCTTCCCCCACCTTTTGTAGAGCTTCTTGATTTTTTTCAACTCCCTTTAGGTCAGGTGGCTCCGAATTCTTGGAGGCACTTGTCGGCTTTTGCTGCCGAACTCCGTAGGCTAGATAAGGATCTGTCTCTGCGGGCAATCCTTAATTTTTTCCAATTTAAAAGGAAGGGATCTTGGTTTTACTTGATCCCCTTACAGCCTTTTAGGGCATTCTGCAAAACCAAGTGGCCGAAATGGCAAAACCGCTTCTTTTTTTATAATAGGACAGCGGCTCCGGGCTTCCCCTGGAGAGGGCCGGAGTCCGTGATTCCTCATCCTCGGTTAGAACCGTTGGCCGAGCTCGAGGGCGAGCTCAATAAGATTCCTATGATTAGGAAACAATACTCGGAAACTGAGCTCGTCAAGGGCGACCTCGTGTTCAATATCTCGTCTTCGGACGAAGAAACTGAGGGTGAGGATTTCTTTTTTATGCTTTACTGCTTTAGCAGCGAAAACTAACCTTGTTTCCTTGCTTTTTGGCAGTGTACATGTTGAACAAGGCTACCCGAAAATCTTCGGAGTCCAAGGAGCCGGAGAGGCCGAAAACCACCAGCTCGGCGTCTGATGCCGAGAGGACTCCGAAAAGGCAAAAAACCTCTTCGGATCCGAAGAAGCCGGAGTCGACTTCGGCAAAGGGGAAGGGGAAGGCCCAGAAGCCCCCGAGAGCGCCAGAGAAAGACGTGGTCTTGGCGCCTCCTTCGGAACATATCTGTGAGCCGTTTTTATGGCCCACGGACTTCGCCGAGGTGAATTCTCTTCTTGATTTTCTGGCCTTGCTTTTTTCCTGTATTTTTTGTGGCCCCTTTGTTGACTTTTTTCTTTACTCATTTTCAGAGGAACGATATGCTCTCCAAGCTCGTCGCCGTCGAACTCTCCAAAGCGTCCAACGACTATGCTGAGATGCAGAGGAAGTTGGCGGCTGCTTGTCATCGGGCCGAACAGGCTGAGGCTAACTTTGAGAAGGCCAGAGCTGCTAGGATTTCGGCCCAGGATGAAGCTCAGTTTGCCAAAAACCAGCTCGTCATCCAGCGAGAGCAGACGAAACGGAGGGATGCTGCTGCCGTGGTTGCCCAAGGGGAGGCTCTCCGTGTTTATACGGAGAAACTCTTTTTGAGCAGCCAGTTCTCGGCCTTTGTCGGTAGTCTGGTAAGGCTAATTACCGATAAGGGCGAGCAGGGGGCCGACGTCGTGCTGCCTCTGTATAGCCGAGAGATAGCGGCTCGGCTTCAGAATCTGCCGCTCCTTGAGGAGCTCGCTTCATCCTCGGTCCTGCTTTCTGCAGACCGAGTCCGGAGTTGTCGAGCTGATCGGGACGAGAACCTGGAGGCTATCTTTGCCTCCGTGGGACCCGTTTCACCCGCTTCGACTTACAACGGAGAGGGTGAGGCCGAGCCGCTGGAGCTGGAGGCCGAAGTCGAGCGGGCCGGGCATCCGGAGAAGGAAGCCGATCAGGAGGCGGAGGTGAGGCCGGCAGGATGCGAGGCCGAGGCTGAGGTAGCTCAGGAGAAAGAAGCTGAACCAGACCAAGGAGCCGGAGACGAAGCTGGCGGAGTATGATTTCGTCTCCCTTCTCTTAGTCTAATTTCTTCCTTGTGAAATGGCCTTGAAGCCCTCCTAGTGTAAAAAATTTTCCTTGTGAATGAAAAATTCTCTACACTTGTCTTCGTATAGCTTTTCGTACTCGCCTTTATTCCTGTTGTATTTTACTATCTGCTCGGTACAGCTGCCGAACTAATATAGCTGCTTTGTACTCAAGGAGATGGAGATACTTCACTGGAAACGGCTGTACTCTTCGGCTTTAGACGAAGCTGAGAAAAGAGCTATAGCCGATCAGACGAAGAATGACGAGCTTCTGGCTCGTTTAGTGAAGCTGGATGCCGATAATAAGGACTTAGAGTCCGATAAGAAGGATCTGGAGGCCGAGCTGAATACGACCATTGCTGAGAGGACTGCGTACGAGGATTACATCCGTGTGCGCGGGGGAGTGACCATATCAGATGCTCAGAGTCGAGTTGACGAACTGTGGGAGGAATATCATGTACTCCGGAGGAACAATGCGCTGGAGAGCTCGGCTTGCCAACAAGTTGTGACATCACTGCGGCGTTGGGCTTCTCGGTACAACATTGTTCTTTCTCGGCGCCCCTCCATAGAAAGATTCCTTCGGCATATCGTGCCAACAGATGCTCGCACTCCAGATCAAACCTCTGGTTCCCTTGTTCAAAATCCTACTCCAAGTCAACAACGAACTCCGGATCAGCCGGAAACGTCAAGACGAGAACGGGCTCAGGAGCAACCGGAATCGTCAAGACAGGGACGGACTGAAAGTCGCCGAGGAGTTGTGACTATGAGCGAGCAAGATCGGCAAATGCTTCGTGAAGAGACTCTTCGCCGCCGAGGTGCTAGGACTTCCCGGGCTCAGAGAAGAGGTGGCAGGTCGATTAGAGCATCTCGTCAACCTGCTTATTCTGCGGCTGCCTGGAGCGCCCGAACTCAGCTTCACGAGGATTTTGTGAATAGATGGCTCAACTTTAGCAACCCTGGACAGTAGAATAGTCCTTTGTAATAGCGTAACGCCATCTCGTAGGGTAGCGGAGTTGTGTGCCGAACAAGATTTGAAAAATGAAATTTTGTTTTCGCTTCTAACACTCTGTATTTACAGCTTAGCGAAAAAATTTCATCGTACTTGTCCTCGGTCTTATGAAGTAAACTTCTTTGACCGGACTTGGTCCTTGGTCTTATGAAGTAAACTTCTTTGACCGGACTTGGTCCTTGGTCTGATGAAATAAACATCTTTGACCGGACTCGTCTTTGGTCTGATGAAATAAACATCTTTGACCGGACTCGTCTTTGGTCTGATGAAATAAACATCTCTGACCGGACTTGGTTTGGGTTCTAATTTGGCGATTTTTGTCGCCGGGATCGAACTTTCCCTTGTCCTAATTCGGCGAGTTTTATCGCGTGGATCGGACTTTCCCAGTTAACCGAAGTGGTCTTATGCAGTAAACCTCTTTGACTAGACATGGTCGTCCTCGGTCTTATGAGGTAAACTTCTTTGACCGAACTTGGTCGTCCTAATTCGGCGAGGTTTATCGCGTGGATCGGACTTTCCCTTATTGCAGTTCGTTTCAGACGAAGTGCTTATTTCTTAAGCCGAATTGTGGTCTTGTATCTTCCTGAGAAGCTTGGACTCACAATCGTTGGCTTATTGCAGTTCGTTTCAGACGAAGTGCTTGTTAAGCTGAATTGTGGTCTTGTATCCTCCTTGGAAGCTTGGACTCACAGTCGTTGGCTTGTTGCAGTTCGTTTCAGACGGACTGCTTGTTAAGCTGAATTGTGGTCTTGTATCCTCTTTAGAAGCTTTGACTCACAATCGTTGGCTTATTGCAGTTCGTTTCAGACGAACTGCTTGTTTAAGCTGAATTGTGGTCTTGTATCCTCTTTAGAAGCTTTGACTCACAATCGTTGGCTTGTATATGTTCTAAGAAGGGGATCAGCCTTCGAAGAACAAGATACCTCAGTAACATTTGTAAGAGACGACACGCACATAGACAGACAAAACGCACATAGACAAAACGCACCTAGACAAAAAGACCAAGCAAACCAAAGAAAGCACATTGACCGAACAGGACTCAAGACTGACTGACTGACCGGACTGTCTCTTACAAATGGAACTTTTTGAGGTTGGAAACGTACCATGTTCGGGGTACTTGTGCTCCTGACACGCGAGTCAATTTGTAAGACCCTTTGCCGAGGACTTCTGACACCCGATATGGACCTTCCCATGTGGGTTCGAGTTCGCCCAGCTTTTCTGCTCGGCTTACTTCGTTGTTTCTCAAGACGAGATCTCCCACTCGAAATTGCAGCTTTTTCACCCTTTGGTTAAAATACCGGGCTACTTGCTCCTTGTACTTGGCTGCTTTTATGCAGGCCAATTCTCTTCTTTCTTCGGCAAGATCTAGTTCGGCTCTCAGTCCGTCACCATTCATTTCTGAGGAGAAATTGAGTTCGGGGACTGGGTATGCCGATCTCAACCGGAATCACGGCTTCAGTGCCGTACACCATCGAGTTCGGCTCCGGTGTGACTTCGGTCATTTCGCCTGCCTCTGACTCCGGCTGCTGTGATTGCTATGCTTGATGGTGCCGAACTGATTGCTCGGCACTTTTAAGCGCAATCTGCGAACACACTTGCTCTTTTTCGATCACCTCGGATGACCGCTATCCCTCCTTTGGTGGGGAAGGTGTTCGGCGAGGAAGCCTCTGATCGCTATGATCGGGCTTCTTTTTGTCTTCTCTAGATGAGCTGTCTAAAGACCGTTTTCGACGGTCTGCCTCATCGGCACGAGAAAACTTGTCCGCAATGTCCCACATCTCTTGAGCTGTTTGCGGACTGCATTCCACGAGCTTTCTGTAGAGAGCTCCGGGCAGGATTCCATTTTGGAATGCCGAAATGACAAGTAGATCATTGAGATTATCTACTTGTAGGCATTCCTCATGGAATCTCGTCAGGAAGTCGCTGATCTTTTCGTCGCGACCTTGACGTATAGAAAGCAGCTGAGCCGAAGTAATCCGGGCTTCCGCTTTCTGAAAAAACCTCCTGCTGGCGTTCCCGATGAGCAGCTCGGGGAACAGCTTGCACATATGGACCTCATTGAGACCCTGGTTCGCCATATTATACTGATAGCGTCCCAGGAAGTCATGAGGATCCACCAACCCGTCATAAGTCATTGACGGAGTTCGGTAGTTCTGTGGCAAGGAAGTTCGGGTGATATCGGCCGAGAACGGAGTCTTCAATGCTCCGTACATGGCGAACCCGACACCTCTTCGGTATGGAGGAGATGGAGTTCTCCTGTGATTCCGGTACCGAGGAGGAACAGGAACATGTCGGGGTTGAGGATTCTTTTTCCTGGAAGACACGGCACTACTGCGGTAGCGACTTTCATGTCTGGATGAGGAAGGAGAGTCCACCGTTTTCGTCTTCGGCTCTTGGCTCTTTTGCAGGAAGGCTAAGAACTCATCCTGCTTCTCAGCCAAGAACAGCTTGACAGCCTCATTCAAATCAGGCTGCTGGGAAGACTCGGTGTGTGGACCTTTTGAGCGGCTTGTTCCTTCATCGTGAAAACTGGAAGTAGCTGTATCCCGAGGCTGTTTTCCGGACCTGCGGGCTGGACTAGCTTCCTCATGGTTTTCACGAACGGTATTACGGGTAGTGTGTGATCTGGTATGCATTTTTTTGGAGTGGAAAAAGGGTCAAAAATTCGCTTATCACAAATTTGGTTCTCTGTTTCCCACAGACGGCGCCAGTGATGAATCCGCGAATTTCTGATGTTAGTGAATGCAGGAAAATACAGATCACGACACAGAGAATTTACGTGGTTCGATTTACTGAAGTAAATCTACGTCCACGGGAAGAAAAGAGGGCAGAGTTGTATTGCTTGATCTGTTTTCTACAGCTTACAAATACAAACTTGCTATATGGTGTTTTATCTCTAGAGAGCTTAACCTTCTTCTACCAGATCTAAGTTCTATTTATATAAAGGACCAAGATCGTGGCATGCAGCACCATTTATTAGGTAGTGGATGTCGTGGAGATCGTGGCCTAAGATCGTGGATGTAGCGTAGGTGACGGCCTACGATCGTGGCCTGAGTTGACACCACGTGGTAGTGGGTGTGTTGGAAGTTGTGGAAATCCTGCATGGGTCCACTAACTCCTTGTTCGGTCGAATACTGAGACCGAACTGCTTTGGTTGCCGATCTGAGAGTAGAGCTTGATGCCGACCTGAGAGCAGAGCTTGATTGGTTGGCTTTTGCCGAGCTGTAGGCTGAGGCCGAACTCTTACTGAGACCGAACTGCTTTGGTTGCCGATCTGGGAGCTTGATGCCGACTTGAGAGCAGAGCTTGATTGGTTGGCTTTTACCGAGCTGTAGGCTGAGGCCGAACTCTTTGGTAATGCCGAACTCATACTCTTCCTTGGGCTTTGGGCTGATGGGCCGTTGGTGCTGTTGGGCTTGTTTAGTCCGTACCCCATCAAGTGCAAATAACTTGGGACGCCCAGAAAGGAAATAAGTGCAAGTAGTCCGGGACGGAGGGAGTATTATTTACCTAATAAATTGTTCAATTAACCTAATAAGCAAAATTTTTATGACTATTATGGACGAGTCAAATCATAAATCTCTAAAATAAATAAAAAATGATAAGATTATTACATTATTTATGTAATACATTAAAATTAACATCTAGTATTGGAATCACTATCAAAAAATTAAGAATAGAATACACGCGCAGTGGTCAATTATTTAGTAGTACGTCGCAAGCATTCATTCACGGGCCCACGAGCGCACAATCTTCACCGTCGATTACGTTAAGACAAAAAAGATTGAACAGTTATTTCACTATCTACTTTTCAAGGACAAAAATAGCAAAAAATATGCATTTGAATTGTACCCGGGCCGGGCCAGCTCTTCAATATTGCAGTAAATCTAGCAACACCAATCTCAAATTACTAAAATACCACTTCCAATATTTTGAAAATGAAATATAGCAGTTGTTATAGTATTTCATTTTTCAATGAATCACATATAAGAAAATATATTAAAATACTAATAATAGAAAATAAGTTTAACCTCAATAAAGCAATAAATTTTCCTAAAAATAAAAGATTACTTCTTGTTATAGTCGTCGGCTCAAATAAAAAAAACATAACCATTAGTTATGGACGAATGGAGCGTCATCAAAAATATAAATGATTATTAATATTGTCTAAAATTAATTAATTTTTAACATCTAGAATCACAATAACATGAAGAGACAATTATTAGTACAAAAATATCAGATGTCAGATTTTTACTATACATAAGTTTTTTGCTTCATGATAATTAAATAATGCCATTAGAAATATACAGACTAAATAAGAACCGAACAAAAAATACAAATAAATATTTCCGAGTGGGAAGGATCCAACCAACATCGTCAGTGCATAGATATGAAATGAGATCAGACTATCTATTGGACACCCATATCTATTCCTAATTACTATTTTTTTTTAAATCAGAATACATTGTTGAATTAATATTCTTGAGGTGAACCAGTGTAGAAATAACTTGTTAAACAAATTGAAAAATCAAGTTTAGAAATAATAAACTAATTAAAAAAAGTTTCACATGTTTTTTTCTCTGCCCCATTTCATATTGCACTTTACAATATTATAGGCAATTCCATTTTCTACTATAGGCTGCTTTTTAGGACTATTTCGTACAAAATGGTTCACCAATAATACGAAAAACTACTGTATTCCGAAATTTTGTTTATCACGTTAACAAGAAGAAAAATAATATAGATATATTTATAGGGACCACGTCAATTTTAAAGTTACTATCATCAATCTCGTGCGACCACATGACATTTAACATACAAAATTACAAAAGTTACAATGCAATATACATTAAGAAGCATTATAGATGAATTTCTTGCATTTTAAACATAGACGGATTACATTATAGATTGTTTAATTTTTGCACCGTAGACATAGATCATTTAATTTGCATTATAAATATAGATAAATTGCATTGTAGTAAGTGTCTTTTGCATTGTAGACAAAATTTTCTATAACGGAAAACTAAACAATCTATAGTGCAATCCGCCTATAGTTAAAAGTTGAATGTAATATGTGGAAATTAATCTTCAACGCCTATTAATCTATATTACATTCCCAGGGGCGGACGTAGAAATAAATAACGATAAATGATGTGATTTCTTAATTTTATTTTAAAGTATATTTTTAGGTGTTTTAGATTTGTTATAAGGGTTTTTACATAATAATTTGAACTTGGATTAATTTTAAAAATTTATAAAAGAAAAATGGTTAAAAAATAATTTTAGTAAGGGCTTTAGCCCCATCCTAATTAAACATAGGTCCGCCCTGATTGTAGCATTTATAATTTTGCATGCTACATGTCGTATGACAACACGTGGTTGGTGATACGTTTTTACTTTAAAATTAGTTGACACCCCAACGCACCCTTAGGCCCTACTTGGTATGTTGCCTACCTCCGTTCCATTCCTTGCTTGGTAAATTTTTTTCTTAGGTATCACCATTCTATTTGGAATGACCATTCCATTCCACATAGGAATAGTCATTCCATTCATTTACCTAAGGAATGGCCATTCCATTCCCATTTTCCTTTTTTCTTAATTTAAATTTTAACAAAATTTTCTACATAAGTATTATTTGTCCAGAGCCTTTGTCCTAGCAACAATGAGCTTAGACATGATTGTATGAGGTGCCGAGTTCGAGCCTTCTTGGTATCAGTTGCAATTTCCTCCTTTCTATAGTATAAGAGTTTATTTGTAATTTCCTCCTTAATATATGAGTTAATTTTTTGAAAAAAAGGTATTATTTTATATATAAATTCAATATCACTCAATTTAATAATTTTTAAATTTTTATTAATAAAATTAAAATTTAAGAAATTTTAATTATTAAAAAAATCCACACTACGCACACATTGTGAACACACACTTCGCACGCTATGCACACACTATACACACCACACACTCTACAAATACCCACGCTACACTATTTCATCCCATTTATATTCCTTACATTGACCAAGCATAAAATTTTTTACTCGCATTGGTGGAAAATAACATTATTCTTAGCTAAAATTTAATTTTTCTATAAAATTTAAACTTGATTAGTAGAATGCCCAATTTTATATTTTGTACTAGTACTATCTAGTCATGATTTAAATAAGATGTGACATTTTGGTGTGTGTTGTGATATAGAGATTTAGAGACACTGCACTACTGCGGTGCTGCTTACATATATTTGTGGGTGCGATTGTGCAGAGATGTAAGGGCTGCGGCGACGTTGCTTGTAGAGAGGTTTGCATCCAAAAATGTACATGAAAAAAAATTACAATTCAAGGAGAGATATTTTAGTGAAAGATTAAATAAATACATAAATATTATGTTGGTTTTAGTTTAACTATGATACAAAGATACACTAACCGGGCGTCATACAACCCAATGAAGAATGGAGAAATTAAACGGAAATAAACTGAATTGAAATTACAAAAAATAATTCGAAACAATAAACCGTAAAGATGTAAGTCGAGTCGAGGAGTCCTCTTTCCGCAAGACGAGATACGTCTGGTAGTGCTATCGGATTGGCGTGTCGTCCCCAAAGATAAAACGACTGTCTTGTTCGTTGCAGCATCGCAAACAGAACAAGCTCCGACGAACTAGATAATGGCTAGGGCAGAGCTTCGACAGAAGACTATGCAAAGAGAGAGAGAGAGCTATGCAAATGATATGCTAAGTTTGCTTGTGGTTGTGTAGGGAATGCAAGAGATGCATGCCTATTTATAGGCCAAGTCCACTCATTTGAATTGATGGAGTCAACACTCATTATGAGTGTCATGATGGCTTGACTGTAACCGTCGGGGGTTACAAGCCGTTACGGGAGCTGGAGAGGCTGATCCTGGACGAACGTATCGGGACACACTGCGCGTCTAGGTTCATTCACGATGTGGACTTCATCACGTGTCAGCCACGTTGGCTTTACCGCGTCATACTGACGCGGCTCGCGGCGGGGCGGGCGGCGCGCGCGTGTGGGCTCTATAGCCCACCTTTGTCCACTATAATTATTACATGTAACAATTCATCTTGTTGAATACATGTTTAACAAGGTTCTCTCCACCAATGTGTGATAATTAACACTTTTAATTAATCCATTAGTTTTATCTCATAACTCCTTTATAGCTCACAACTGTGACAAACTTTAATTCTTAATTTCTCACTCACCGGGAATCGGTTTAGAGAAAATGAATATACCACGGTCATCTATTCCGAAAGTAGATCGTCGCTATTGCATTTAATTTTACAAAATTAAATGTCTCGTCACATTTATTATTGGTCAAAGTCCATTGACCAAATACGTTTCCAACATATTAAAGGAGTATAAGAAAATCAGATTAATAAGGGATCCTTTAGAGTTTATATTTTGTAAAGCATATTTTGAATACTTAAAATGGTGTTTCGCTTATACATGTATAAGCTATTTTGATTTATATTTAAATAGATAAGAAGCGAACAAATCTAAGTCTTCTGCATGGTAGATTAATTATGAGTGGCGTTCATAATCGATAACTTAGTCGGTTCTTGTAAAAAGAAAAGAATTTCACGACCTATATAAGCTTTGACTACCTGTCGTGAAGAGTTACGACGTCGGTTCGAAAATTTCCTTACCTAAGAAAATGAACGACAATGGTGTGGTGTATCACTGAATGGATCTAACAGTGATATAAGTATTTCTTGGATATTTAAGGAAACATGATGTCTTAGTGATTATCATTTCTTAACCATTGTTAATATAACATTGAGCATACGATATTAGTTGAAACCTAGTACTTTGACTTATTAAAGGGTGAGAGTATTGAATCTTAAGGGATAGGTTAGTGATCATTAATGTCTAAGTGGTCCTAGTATTGTTATTGCAATGAATCTTGTGTTGGGAGAGTTCAGTCTGATAATATCCTCAAGATGTGTTTAGAAAATTGGTCAATTGAAATCTATTTTATGAATAACAAAAATAAGGTCTCTGAACTTGACAACTTTTGGAAAAAGATACTCTCTCCGTCCCAAGGTAGTAGATGTCTTTTGCAACGAGATTTAAGAAATTGATGTGTTAAAAGTTAAAGTAGAGAGAGAATAAAGTAAAAGATGAAATAAAGTATGAGAGAGAAAGAGAAAATAAAATATAAGAGAGAAAAAAGCTTTTTCTAAATAAAAAAATGACTCAGCAAAAAAAGTATTAAATAATACTGCATCCGTCTACAAAAAAAAGAGACTAATTTTACCCTTTTGAACCATCCACTATAATTAGACTAATTTTAAATATGAAAACTTTTAAACATATACTAACCCTATAAGCTATTCTAAAAATGGATTCAACAATCCACTAAAACTACTTTCATCATCTTTTCTCATTCTCTCTTATTTTACTAGGTACGCATTAAAATATGTGCTATTTACAATTATTTCTTTTTTTTGGACGGAATTAGTAAGTTTTATGAACTAAACTTTAATTAGTAAGTTTTAAACTAAAGTATATATGTGATGTGAATATATATTAAAAAAATGTGTGATGTTAAATTCTAATTTGACATTTCAACATTATATTTCCAAACATCACATCATTTTTCGAAATTTGTTGCACTTTAACAATATCCCCACGTTTCAGTTATAGTTTCTTGCAAGTATTAAAAGCTACGTAGATAATCAAATTAATTAACCACACGTAATTGTATCGATTCTCATAGAACTTAGATACATGCAAGCAATACTATTTCCACAATATCAGTAATTTACAACATTAAAAATGTCCATTCTAATTCCTTGACAATTCAATAATGGAGTTAATAAAAGTTTACTCAAGTAATTTACAACATTATAAATGTCCATTCTAATTCCTTGATAATTCAATAATGAAGTTAATAAAAGTTTACTCAAGTACTACTTTTCAAGAATTGAACTCTTTTTCATCATCTATGGCTATCCCCCACCAAACATTAAAATAAATTCTTATTATTTATTTAGGACCCACATAGTAGACATCAACATTCAAAGTTCCCCAAACTTTTATGACCTCCTCACATTCATTTTTGAATAATTAGGCACTGAATATCTTAAAAGTGGAAGAAGTCTCAATTATTTTTTTCATTATCTTTTTATCATACTTTTTCTTATACAAAGCTTTTGTTTTTTCCATGATTTTTTTCCTGTTTTGTACAGGGAAAATTACAATGATGATGTGGAGTCCACGTTTCCTAAAATAGTGAGCAATTTCAGTTGTATATATGCTTGCGTAGATGTTATCTTAATTGATTATAGATTAACACATATAT
Source organism: Salvia splendens (assembly GCF_004379255.2). Classification (NCBI taxonomy): domain Eukaryota; kingdom Viridiplantae; phylum Streptophyta; class Magnoliopsida; order Lamiales; family Lamiaceae; genus Salvia; species Salvia splendens. The sequence continues at coordinate 20,356,272 of NC_056047.1, read as the reverse complement.
AGTAGTACATCACAATCTATGAGTATAAATTGATCTCTATTAGGTAAATATTATGTACGGAGAAATAAAAGGTAAATTGTAAAATAAATTATGTGTATAGTCAAATTCGGGTTCATTGCACACTTTATAAAATTGAATTATAAGTCACAGACTTTGTAATTTTTGCAATTATTCCATCCGCCACTTTTTTGGTGAAATATGCTATGATGCATGTGGTAGTCGATTATAAACACAATAAAATGTTATGACTAAGTTAGGAATTGAAAATGTTATGATACATTCAAAATTATCTGTCACGTCATCGCATATTTCTATCTGAAATGAGATAAATGAAAAAAATTGCGTTGCAAACTTTGCGAACTACATAGTACTTATAATTTAATGTTTAAAAAGTGATGGACAAATCAAAATTTAACCATATTTCATGGTTTTATTTGATTATTTAAACTAATAAAGTAATACTGTTACAGTTTGTAACAACACTCTTGTGAATATCAGTATAATATTTTCGAATTTCAATATTAAAAGATTCTTCCTTATAATGTGAATATGTGTATATTGGTTAGATTTAAACGTGTTTGAATAAAAAGATGATAATATGTGTCTTGGTTGACCATTATAATTGCCATATCCCAAACAAAAAATGAGACAAAAACTAATCCTGTCAATTGATTTAGTTTTTAATGACATGAATATTGTATATTGAATTGATCCTAAGATTAAGGAAAGTGTTTGTGGGGTGGTAGGCAATGAGGTGAAGGAGTGGCAAGGATAATTAAAGATGGAGTGGCAATATAATATACATTTGTTTTAAATGATAGTGTAATTAAGTTGATAATGATTATAGAATCATTAATCATAATTAGTGAGGCCATGTGATTAAATAAGTGCTTGTTTATTTTGTAATACTATTCGTGGGACAAATTTCATGATGGCCCTCTCTTTAGAACCTAAAAGCCCAAAGTACAAACGCACTATAGCCCAAAGTACAAAAAACTATTCAAAGAATAAAAATCAATGACCCACTAAATTATACTCCCCAACCCTAAAAATAGACCACAATACGGATTTTAATGCATAATCAATAAAGTAATAAAAAAAAGAAAAAATGATTGAAGTATTTTTAGTAGAGAATGAGACTTAAATAAAATTAATTTATTTTTAAGGGACATTCCAAAATTGCAAATTTGGTCTATTTTTAATGGATGGGGTATACTACTCTATTTGGAGAGAGGGAGGCATTGCTTATTGGATTATTTTTCAGTCACAATTAAAAAAATAATATTCTTAAAATCATACTCCATCCGTCCCACAAGAATATCAACTCTTTCCTTTTTTAATACATCTCACAAGAATATGCACTTTACACTTTCTAATTCTGGAAACTCTTTTCTCTAGTAAGATGAGACTCATTTTCCACTCACAATACTTTAATTACTTTTTCTCTCTACGTCTCTCTTACTTTACCAATTTTACAATAAACTCGTGTTGAATCCAACGTGTATATTCTTTTGGGACGAATGAAGTATAATGTAATACCTTCTTAAACATTTTATTAACAACACAAATATCTAATATATATATGGGAATGGGTAAAGGAGGGTGAAAAATCCAATTTCGGAAGGTGGAATTTGGTTGGAGCATGGAAACAAATAGTGGGCTCCAAAATGCAGCTGTCTCTACAGCAGCATCTTGTCATTTCTTCAACAAAATCATTGTTCTATGCTAACTCCTCACCCCCACATTTATGGAAAATCATTTTAATTCAATATCTTTTCAAGTCTTTCATTCAATAATTGCCTGCTACAAATATAAATCCACCACAGTAGATTTCTGTATTCAATAACATGGAATTAAAACCAACCCCCATTTACGGATTTCACAGTAGTACAATTTTTGAATTTGATTGTCATGAATTCAATACATGATATATATACATATATGGTTTAACGAAATTGCTTTGAAGAATAATGATATAGTAGTAGTACATTTCCTGTGTATTTGATGGTGTGATTTAGGAGACCCAATTTTAGTTGATTATTAATCATCGTTCGAATCCATAATGTTAAGATTACAAACATTAATCTCAAAAATATTGTATAGTACATATATTTTAGCAAAAGAGTAATCTTCAAATAGGGTTGTCTAAGTGTGTTCGTATCCAATCGGAGTCAAACACGGTCAGTATCCGACTACATGTTTCGACTTATGTGGTAAACATGTTAGTAAGACGGTATCGGAGCATTAAAATGACACACATTCGAGTGTCAGTCTAGTATATTATATTTAAACATTTGGTTTAAATTTAAATTTTCTAACAATTATATTAGAAAATAAAAATTAAATATACGATATTATTTTATCTTTTATTTTTTTTTAATAAAAGGTGGTATTAGGATACCCTGTTCAGATACTGAAAAAACGACCGGGGATATCAGATACCTACATTTAGGGAAATTTGGGATCAAATATCTGATTTTTCCCCGAATCGAGTACCCGACCCGACCCTATTGTCTTGGCCAGTCCTTCATAACTTCGATTAACTTCCTAAGAAATTTATCTATTTCGTTTAATTGAAAGCCTGTAGATACCTGACCCGACCTGAATCTAGCCAGTCCTTTCCTTCATAACTTCGATTAACTTCCTAAGAAATTAATCTATTTCGTTTAATTGAAAGCCGCTGTAGATACCCGACCCGACCTGAATCTAGCCAGTCCTTTTCCTTCATAACTTCATTTAGCTTCATAAGGAATTTATCTATTTCTTTTAATTGAAAGCCATTGTAGAATATGCAAATTCTTGGCAATGACAATCTAGACTCACTTATCCTGAAACACTATATCAGTTTCAAGTGAGTTCAATCAACAAATGACAAATCCTATATGTATATATCTCTACCATTTAGTGCCAAAATTCACCTCACACAAGCTCATTCTGCCACGGCTAGACCTTCCCCTCCGCCTCGTTTGATTTCACCAGTGCGACTGCTTCCTCGTCTAGTTTGTTGCTAGACGAGACCCGTTCCTTCCCACCTGGCTGAGACGAGGCATGACCGTACCATACCATCCCAACCACTGCAATCACCATCCCGACAACCACATGTAGGTTGAGCCCCTCTCGCCCGAAGAAAAGGAAGCCTAGCGTTAGCACGAGGATGGTTTTCATGTGCCCGAGCACTTGGAACGAAACGGCTGTGAATCTTCCTATGCAGATGAACTGGCTTAGATTGGTTCCTATTGCAATGGCACAAGACATTCCAACAAACATCTGTAGATTCGAAAAAAGAGTGAATAATTATACGAAATCATGCTATAGGACTCGCGTTCTTTTTTAACATGCTCACAGTTGATGAGAAGGTGTAGTTGTACGCGTCTACCCTCTTGCTCGTCAGCCAGTAGTCCATGAAGGGCCCGACCAGCAGCAACGATGCAGCCTGGGGTGGTGCCGTGTGGCCTAACAAGTTGAACGAACCAATGGAGTGCTTCCGTTGAAGATAATGAACAAACTGCAACAGAATTGTGAGAAATGTATAAAACACAATTTCATGATTCATTTCAAAGATTTGTTGAAACATGACTTACATACTGCTGCAGAGAAGTGCTCCAAACGGCGATGACAGCAGCGACGAACCCCTTAGCATTAACACTCACGTCGCTGACTGTACAGATCGCCACGCCCAACAGAACGACCACAATGCTCAGCTTGGTGTCCCTCGAGTACCTCACTCTGTCCAGCACGACTTCGAGGAGGCACGAGACAGGGATCATGCTCAGCTTCGCGATCTGATAGAAGCCAAAACACGAGATTAGGAAACATAAATATATATCAATGCCAACAAATGGCTCAGAATTGAGGAGACTGACCTGATAGAATCCGACTGAGTTCCACATCAAGCTCACATTCATCCCAACGATAGAGAAATTCGCAAACAAGACGAACTTCACAAGATCCGACACTGGGAGAGTCGAGCTCTGGATGTATCCATGCCGTTTGAGGATTAGAGTCATCACGGTCGTGGCAGCAAAATGCAGGCCAGTTAAAGTTGTAGCTACAAAATAATAGGCTGATTTTAAGCAATCTTTCTCTCCCATTAAAAGACAAGTATGGTAATGTTGAGACGGGCCTTTTTCTCGTTCGAGAATATGTTTAGAGGGCTAGACTAACATACCGAAAGTGAAACCATAGGAAGCCATCAAGGTTTTATTGACAATGATGATTCCAACTGAGGTGACAATGTTGAACAACCAAGCAGCCAAATCAAGAGCTACCTTGTTTTCCTCCTTGCTTTTTGGAGACATTCTCTTCTGTTTCAAGAAAACAAAATTTCCATAAAATCAGATTGAAGGAAGGGATTTGATAATGTTTCTTTGGTTTATCTAAATCGAGCTCATTTCAATCAGAAAAGGAAATTCTCAAACAAATGTATAATGTAGCATTAGTTAGTTATAAATGAAGTTACAATAACAATATGAAGTCATAAATTCTCTACAACTCAGTCTTCAAAGCCAATTTCTGTGAGATTTTATCAGATGCTACTAATTCATAACCATGAGAGACTTCATTAATGTAGCATTCAAGCATCAATACATCAAGCAAAATTTCATTTTTTTTGACTAAAAATAGATTACATAATGCATTTATTTGAGGGAGAAATACTTGCCACAATTTCAAACAGATAAGCTATTTGCTAGAAGAAGCTGCACTGCATCAGTCCCTTTACCCCTGCACCTGTCCAAGCAAAACTATTTCAATTCAATCCATAGTAAAACATCAATTCTTGAAAACACACACACACACACAATCACTAAATTGTAAGCCTGCTCATCAAATCCAAAAGAGAGAGGGATGGATTCCTCAATTCCCAACCACCATCACAATTTTTTGAGGAATTCAAGCAATTAATACATCAAGCAAAGATTCAAATCAGACTATAAACAGATAAAACAGTGCTTTTAAACGAGAAAGAATGAAATAGATGCTTGCTACAATAAATTTTTTTTTGAAATTTCAACTCAATCAACAATAAAACAGTGCAAAAACCAGTTCTTAGCCAAAACAAACAGCATCACTACTACCAGAAAAGGTCAAAATTTGATCTTTATCTCCTAACTCAGAAAATCCAGAACTAAAATGGAAGTTGACAATAATTTTAGGAACTGAATTTGCTTGTGCATATGATTGGGGATTCAAAAAAGAGCTGATAAACGAGTATATTTACAGAAATCAGTGGAGATATTATGGAAAAACTTGGAATTTGAGGAAGAATTCGAGCCGTCTTGTCAACTAGTCATCTCTCTCTTTCAACGATTATTCTAACATGGGTCGTGACTGCCGGCTTTGGATTTTGATTTGGGAAAGATTGATTTTTCTTCATTTTGTTTTGTTTTTTTGGTGCGTTCATTCACAGCATATACATGAGCTAACTGCAAACTAGGGAGGTCGAAACGGGTACCGCACCCGATTTTGGCCCAAAAGTTAGTCCCGATACCCATCCCGCAGTTAGTCGGGTATTACCCAATATCCGAGTCGGGTATCCTGCACCCGACACCGCGGGTACCCGACCCAAACATTTTTTTTAAAATCTTCTTTTTTTAAATATTATTTGTATATTTTAGATGCTTTTTAAAAATACTCTTGGTGAATGTAATAGTCTAACTTGAAACTTTTTTTTTATTATTTAATTTTGTTGAGAATTGAGAGCAAGCCATGTAATCTTTGATTCTTTGTCTTCGTCTATTTCTAATTTTTAAGTTAAAATTCTTAATCTTTTATATTGTTACACTTATACATCTAAATTCAAGAATAAATTAGGGATAAGATGATTAAATAATCATATGAGCGGCACAAATGCTCATTTGAATAAATTTTAAGAATAATTGAGAACTTATATTTTATTTTTTTTAAATATATGCTTTAAATAATCATATGAGCTAATCCAAACACCACCTATATATTGGGTATTTTCGGGACTATCGGGATACCCGATACCGGCAAAACCCAAAATTATCATACCCGACCCCGCCCCATTTCCCGATTCCATCGGGCAACGGGTACCCGATACCCCGCGGGTATCGGGTCGGGTTCAGGATTACCCGTTACCCGGAACCCATTTCGACACCCCTACTGCAAACTAGTGTACATTACTACGTCTAATTTCGTACCTATTTTATTTTAATTTTCCATAGAAATTGGCTTGTGTGATTTTTATTTTATTTTTTATTCGAAAATTAGCTCTTAGTACTATCCAATTGGATGAAGAATTTAGTCCATTTTAATGCTCTATTTAACATGATTGTTTATTAATTAATAAATATTAATTTGAATTCACATTAATGAATTGTCTGGAATCGTAGTTGAAATAATACTAAAATAAAAATCATATATCCTCCTTTAATTGTTTGCTTGTTGGTGTCTCGTGTTCTTGTTTGCTTTGACAAATCATTGATTCAAAAGTCATCATCGATTTAACTTAGATGAATATGCATAACATTTTCACTTCACCAACTTTATTAACATATTTGTAATGAATTTTTATTTTAATTTTTTACATAACTCCCATTTTATATATGTATAGATTTAAACATTTATCCAAATTTATAAGTATAAGAAAATAGCATAAATTAGTTGCTTAAAACTCAGCTTCTATATAATGATGATGATAACTGTTATAAAATGTAAAATACTTTCTCTGTCCGATAGTAGCATATCTAGGAATTTTATATTGGAGGGTCGATAAATAATTGCATAGTTTTAAGATCTAAAATTCAATTAATTTTTTTTCTCTAGTTGTCTCAACTATTTTATTTTCTAGTTTTATATAAAAAAATAGATTTATTTAGTGTTATTACTTGAAAATTTTCACTATTTAAAAAAAGAGATTATATTTACTATACAGCAAAGAATTAATAAGTATTAAAATATTTCATAAATATGAGCATTTTAGAACCATACATACGAGTAGTACTAAATGATTATATCAACCTGCGTCTGAGACAATATTTAAATACTAGCAAAATAGCAAAAAATGCTATTGTGAGGATTTAAACATGCTAAAATACCATGACAAATGAGCATTTTATCACTATTCTACCTATCATTTATAATAAAAATATCAGAACAAATTAATTGCGGATGAATTAAAATAGTAAACTAGGACTCCTTATAATAAATGGATGAATGGAAGAAGTAATAATATTTTATCAATTCATAACTTTTACTAATATTAAAAGGGTACGAATTTATATAACCGCAATTTTTTGGGCCCAATATTTGAAAACAAAAATAAACTTTATTCTTAACTAAAATACCGGCCCATGTAGTAAAAGCCCGATTTGATTTTTCTCCGACTCAATAAACCCTAATCTCTAACTATATATTGCTCCCTATTTCCCTTTGACAGAATCTCAATTCAGTTCAATTCAATCGCTCTCCTCAACTTGGGAAATTTCGTGAAACATCGCCGAAATTACAGAATTTCTGCTAATTCCCGTGTTTATCTTTTGAGAATTTCGATTTAATTTTGGAATCAGATTAGGGACAAATCGATTTGCCCTCTCGCAATGTTTTGAGGGATGAATGCGTCCCTCAAATTCAAGCATCCTTCACTTTGTCAGCATTTTCGATCCGTAATTTGCTGGCCATAATTGGATGGAAATTTGGTTTGATTGATGTATTTTTAGTGTGAAATTGGAATTGGATCTGTGATGATAAAGCTAAGGCTGTTTCTCAAAACATTCGCAGTGGCCGCCTGAGAGCTTTCGCCTTCGCCGGGCTTGAGAGCTTCTGATGCTTTTCTCCTTCCTTGGATGTCTGAGATCTCTTTCATATTCTTTTTCTTTTAAAAGAAACTTGATTAATTCTGTTATTATTTTTCTTAATTGCTACTTATTGACTTATTTAAATATTGTTAAATTTATTCTATTAATGATTAGAAATTAAATTGTTTGGATTTAACTCCCTATATAATGAAATTGTAATTCAATTGGAAATAGACTTGTGAAAATAGCAATGGAGATACAATTCTTCTCCAGTAGTATTAAAATGGAGGTATTTTCATTTTGTTTAGTGATGAATTTAGAAAATGAAAATGAATGTGGCAAAATTACGTTCATATGATGGTGCATGGGTTCAAATTCAATGGGATTTTCAACGTAAGGATCACCTAATCCAAGATGATTAAGTAAAAAAACATCTTAGAACTGGGAGTTTGAGCTAAATACAGCACATACTGAAGTTAATTATTTGCAATTAAAAACTGTTCAATCGTAACAGAGTCAAATAATAATAATAATCTTAGAGAATGTTTATGGAGACTTTGCTTCTCCCAATTGGCACATTAGCAGAACTGAATTCAAGCTAATTTTCTTTACTCTCTTCTATGATAAAAGGTTGAGAATTGGTAAGAAGTGAATAGTAGAAAATGAGATTTTTTTTATTTTTCCAGAGAGAGATGGGGGAGCAGAGAGAACGTCGGTTAAATCTTAGGGCGAATCTTAGGGCGTGTTCACTACATCCCTTGTGGGTACTCATTAAATGAAACAAGGGCATAAATGTGTTTCCTGGGCCCACACAATTCACATACTAAATGGGCGTTAATTGACTCTTAATTGGGCTTCAGATTTGAGGAATTGCATTTTGCCATTTTTTTAACCTGCCTTTTTCCGACTGCCAATGACTGGTTTGCCCCTAACACCATTCCATGAAAACTATTTGCCGCGCACATACGAACAATTTAGCGGCAATCGAAAATTGAACATTTTTATGAGGCGTAAATAAAGCTTCCAGTTTCATAACAAACACAGAGCATTACTGAAACAAAAATGCAATCCGGAGCGCTGCGAATGAAAGTGACGGGGTATCATTTTATCAGTTTTATGTCATTTTGGATTCAATAGTGACGGGAATCACAAGATTGAGTGTGATGATCAGCAATGGGAACAAATCGTTCAAGTAATACCTGGTCTTTTCAAAGCACTTAACCCTCATTCACACACTCATATGTTGTTAGTTTTTTGGTGTTGTTTGCGAATGATATAAAGACCCGAAATTTCAGGCTGATAAAGAAGCAAAGTTTATGCGCCCAAAGTCTTGGCTAACAACAAAGTTTAGCGCGTATGGAGCACATCAACACGTCCATCTACTTCAGCCGCAGAAAATTAGACTCCAGCGATGCTCCGGATTTCCGAGGCCACACTACGCAATACACTCCATCGGGGGAAGAGCGGGTTGATGCATTGCATTTCACTCTGCTTGCTCACCAAAGTATCGACGAGGATTGTGTCACAATCCGCAGTCCATTTGCCTTGGTAAAGGACGACCGATTGTAGAGGAATATCCATGGCTTGTGATCTTCGAAGAACAAGTTTCGAAAGTTGGGTGGTGCAAATGCCGGTCAAGTTTCATAATTAAATAGAGATATGGGCTCATCACACCCAACCTTAATTACTTCTTGAAGAAAGGCTTGTGAAGTAATTACGACTGACACATATCTACCCCAACCATAATTGCAATTGGAGGAGTAAATATGAATGACATTTTTCTACCGCCGTACTTAGGGGAGTATAGCTATGCATATCCTATAAAAGATTTTTCACAATTGGAGGAATAAATATTATCTAAGTTATTTCAAAATCATAATTTTAAATTATCTAACTTATTTACCTTCAACAAAAATAAATATTTCTTTATTATAAAACATGAGAGCTATTCAAGAGAAGAGGTAATTAAAAAATAAAAAATATAATATGAAAGGCTTATTCTGTTATGATAAAATATAACATGAGAGCTATTCAAGTTTACGTATATTTTGAGTTTGATTTAAAATGATAAAATAAGACGATAGAATGATACTTTCAGACGATAGAATGATACTTTCAGCCGATAGAATGATAGGTGTTTTTGGTGTATAAAATGACATTTTTGTTAAATAAAATGATACTTTTACCTTATAAAATGATACTCTAAGTGGATAAAATGACAGTTAGCTTATAAAAATGATAGTTTAGCTGGAGAAATTGCATATAAGCTGAAAAATGATACTTTAACGTGACAAAATGACATAAAAGTGATAAAATGATACTTTTGCCCGATAGAATGATACTTTCAGCCTATAGAATGATACTTTCAGCCGATAGAATGATATGTGTTTTTGGTGTATAAAATGACATTTTTGTTTAATAAAATGATACTTTTACCTTATAAAATGATAATCTAAGCGGATAAAATGACATTTAGCTTATAAAAATGATAGTTTAGCTGGAGAAATTGCATATAAGCTGATAAAATGATACTTTAACGTGACAAAATGACATAAAACTGATAAAATGATACCTTTTCCCGATAGAATGATACTTTCAGCCTATAGAATGATACTTTCAGCCGATAGAATGATACTTTCAGCCGATAGAATGATAGGTGTTTTTGGTGTATAAAATGACATTTTTGTTTAATAAAATGATACTTTTACCTTATAAAATGATACTCTAAGCGGATAAAATGACATTTAGCTTATAAAAATGATAGTTTAGCTGGAGAAATTGCATATAAGCTGATAAAATGATACTTTAACGTGATAAAATGACATAAAACTGATAAAATGATACCTTTTCCCGATAGAATGATACTTTCAGCCGATAGAATGATACTTTCAGCCGATAGAATGATATGTGTTTTTGGTGTATAAAATGACATTTTTGTTTAATAAAATGATACTTTTACCTTATAAAATGATACTCTAAGCGGATAAAATGACATTTAGCTTATAAAAATGATAGTTTAGCTGGAGAAATTGCATATAAGCTGATAAAATAATACTTTAACGTGACAAAATGACATAAAACTGATAAAATGATACCTTTTCCCGATAGAATGATACTTTCAGCCTATAGAATGATACTTTTGCCGGGTAGAAAGATAGGTATTTTTGGTGTATAAAATGACATTTTTGTTCAATAAAATGATACTTTTACCTTATAAAATGATAATCTAATACGGAATACAGTGATATAGTGATGTGTTAAACGTCTATTCATCCACATGTGATAAAACCAGAAAAGTTTAGTTAGAGGGGGATAAAACCAAATGAGTACAATATCACATAGTTTGCAAAAAGTTTCGAAAAAGATCAGTAGCTAACAACAAATCCTATCTATTCATCCACATGTTCATTGCTAGTTGCTCCCTGGCTCGAGTCCATTCGGCAGTTGGCTCGACGCAATTCACATAATCAGCGCCTATGTTTTCTTCTGTGTTGCCCAACTCCGCCAAATCAGCATCATCAAGCTCCATTTCGACCGGATCAACCTCCATCTCCCGCCGAATAAAATTGTGTAGTAGAAAACAACACATAATCAAGCGGATCTGAGTCTCAATTGGATAGAACGATGCACTTCGAAGGATACCCCGACACATTTTTAAGACTGCAAAAGCTCGTTCGATTATGTTTCTTGCCTTAGTATGGCGCATATTGAACATTTCTTTTGGATCCTGCGGGGACTCGGTTCCTGGGCCATACTCTTTCAGATGATAACGCACGCCACGGTATGGTGTGAGGAAGCCATTACTGTTAGCATAAGCATTATCACACAAGTAGTAACAACCTACACGTAGATCATTCAAATAACATCAGCTTGATGATTTTCTATTTAAGAACACATATTTGAATAAGTGGACTACCCCGGTATAGAACAACATACCTTGGGGCACCTTGAAGCCATTATACCGGGTAACTGCATCTCTAAGAATACGGGAGTCGCCAGCAGACCCTTCCCACCCGGCTAGTAGATACACGAATTGCATGTTTCGATCACACACGGCAAGGGTATTAGTCGCAATTTGCCCCTTTCTGGTTCTGTATCGGGGCTTGTCTTCATTGCTGACGAGTACGTTGATGTGTGTTCCATCAAGAGCACCAAGACAACCCTTCAATAAAAAACCAAAATTAAGTGAGCCAATTTAGGTGAACAATTGTATAAAAATAACTTGTAGGTTAACAGCTGATAAGTGCATTACAAAGTATAATACCTTAAACCATTTCCATCTATGATCTGTGTTGTTTTCGGCGACGGGAGTGGGTTTGGAAATCAGCACCGAGTGAAGGCTGAGAATTGCACAAAGCACGTTGTGCACAATGTGCGAAACAGTGGCCCCAGATCGGAGGAAATGGAATTTAACCACACGGTTTTTATCATGATGAGCAAGTACCCCCAAAAACATGGCAACCTGTTCCTCGATTCCTAAACATCTCCCGATGTGCAGGCCACCCCGCGCATGTAGTATACGACATAACCGTCCAAAGGTGTTGCAGTCCATTCGCAATTTGGCGATGCAATCCGTATCACTAGCATGCACAAGTCTATCTAGGTGCTCCACTTGCGTAGGGATTTTTTTCAATATACTATACCGCTTTGCGTGGTCTAGGACCTTTCTTTTTGCCAGCCGGGTGCGGGCATTAAGGTAATTGTGCAAGAAATAGGTTGTTTCAATACGATAAAGTTGCATAATGTCCTCCAATACCATGACCAGATGACCGTGTTCACTTGTGCGGCTAGACATTCCTTAATTGCAGAAATTGTGTGGATACCTCTACAATTGCACTGGCAAAATGACTTAACAGATACGTGCTCAATGATAAAGTAGCTCTACAGCAAATTACAAAACAATACAGATACGTGCTCAATGATAAAGTAGCTCTAGAGCAAATAGGCATTATAAACGATATCACGGCACAAATTTAAGCACAACATATGACATCCAAATGCTAAGAATTTACAGACATATACACTCTGTATCACATCACACACAGCTTCACAAATCCAAAATTTTTTAGAACACAACACAGGATATGGAGTAGATGGAGAACCGACGACTTACTTGTGGAGGCTGGAGTAGAGCTTGCAGATCCTAAATTCGTCTTGGATGGGTAATTTCACGCCTGGTACAGCCGTCGTTCCCTGCGACGAAACACATAATCAATACAACACTTGGAGCCCGTATCTTCGTCTAAGTTAGGGGCCTGTTTATTGCAGCAAAAATTAACCTGAAGCAGCGTTGTCGAGAAGTATGATGATCAATTTTCCTTGAGTAAAATGGCAGCGGGTCAACAATAAACTCGAATTCGACTCTGAAGCACGAATCGGGGATCTAGCTTCGACGATTTGCGAGAACACCGACCTTAATTCCGCCTCCGTCGATGGCTGCGAACTACCCAGTTATCGCCGCCGTTGTAGAGCGTTGGGGCTTCGGTCTTCCTCACAAATTGAAGAAGTGATTTCAAATTAGGGGTGAAAACTGAGCACCTCGGGGCCACATTCGACTTTTGCCATCCAATTCCTGATGCGGTTTTCGATGACATTTCAATTAGCACCATTTTGTCAATAAATGCTATTGCCTTATTTACGGAGAGAACAGTGCGGGCCTTAATAAAATGCAGGGCCATCCTCATTTATATCAAGACTAGTGAACACCCAAATATGACCATAAATGAAGCATAAACTGTCTATCTCTAAAGTAGTGAACACGTCCTTAGAATTAAACAGCCTTTACGAGAGGAGAGAAAATTTTGATTTAAATTTTTTTTAAAAAAATGCTAACTTGGAAAGTAGCCTACTCTCCCTCACAAATTGTCCCGCAGCATTTCATTTTAGGTAAATAAAAATGAATTAGTGGAATGTGAGACCTATAATATGTCATTTATAATAAAAATGAATTGAGATGCATCATTTTATTTCAGGTAAATAAAAATGAGTTAGTAGAATGTGAGACCTATAATATATCATTTATAATAAAATGAATTGAAACTCCATGAAAAAACTGGACTCTATTGTTCAATTCGTTCTTGAAAATCATTGGATTTTTTAGCTTTGGAATAACACCGGAATCCATGTTCCATTTTTTACTCTATTTGCTTCTCTAAAAAAGATACTAATATTCAATGATCTAAACATACAAGACATAATATTTACTCTATGTGAAGTAGCTACTTGTTAGGATGCCAAACGTTTAAAATGGAAAGATTCTAAATTGCTATAAAGTTGAATGCAGCTATTATTACAAATATTATACTGAAAATTCAAAACCATATCAAATGTCAACATTTATTTTTGTTCAATTAACCGATACAAGACGAAATTAAGAACCCTCAAATGATACTCGATAATACTCTCAGGATTGGGCGGCCCAATAAGGGCATCGTTAACGCAAGGGGCCGGGCCGCAAATCGCGAGTCCCGTCCCGAGACGCGCGGCATAAGGGCATCGTTAACGCAAGGGGCCGGGCCGCAAATCGCGAGTCCCGTCCAGAGACGCGCGTTGGAGGCGACGGAGTTTCGGCCCAGGCCGGTCCCCGGGTCCGGCCTGGCGGACGATGGAGCTTCCGGTTGGAGGGGGTTCGGGCCGCTACTGTTCACTAATTTCTGAATTTTTACAGTTCGGAAGAGGAAGAAGAGGGAGGGGGAGAGGAAGAAGAGGGAGAGGGGCGACATCAATTTTCTAATTTTTATTTTTTTTGCATTTTTTTATATTATAATTTTTAGTTTTTTAGTTTATAATTTATTATTTTTGAATTAAGAATGAATTTCTCGTCTTATAATTGTTCAACGTTTTCAATTTTTACACGTAAAATAGGTCGAAGTTGTGAATAGTGTCATTTATTAGTTGCGGCCCGGGTTGTGGCCTGCAGGGTTAGAGCAGTCGGGACCTGGGCCGCAACTGTAGAGGAATGATGACGTGGATGAGACTTGAGGCCTGAAACCGGACCAGGGTTAATGATGCACTAAGGCCAGTTATATGTGATACATATATAGATATAAAATTCAAATAAAACAAAATTATTAGTCTCAATATGGAAAACTGAAAATAATTTAAGGATAAATGCCATCCCCATAAGTCATAACAATTAAGTCACCAATTCATTGCAGAGGCACCTTTAATTGGAGAATGATCTATATGCCTAACACTAAAAAAATTAATTAAAAAAAAGTTATATGTAGCTCAAAAATTCTCTAATTTCTCATAAAAAAGCATGCTGGCATTTGCATCCATCACTTCTCTCTCTAAAACACTATCCACCTGAGAATCTGAGATACAAAACCATTGCTGAATTTCAGCACTATCCTCTCCATCATCACCTATCTTACCCCTCACTTTCCTGTAAACTGTGTAGTGCCCACCGCCGCTGCTTCCAAAGTGCTCCACGACGGAGACGAGCCGGTAATCCGGGCTTCGTGCCAGCCTCGTTGGTGGGGCCGCAGCTTCCACCTGCAGTAGCAAGCACTCATTAGTCGGGAAAGCGAAACCGAAGGGGGAATGGCAAGGCAACGAGGATGAGAAGCTCACGTTGCCATCAGCTCGATTACTAGAATCGGGGGAGCTGGTGCCCGAAGCTTCTAAATGAGGGTCGTTTTCAACTGCAATGCTTGTTCCCGGATCAGGTGGCGTTGTTTGGTACATGAAGTGAGGGAAGGCCAATATTCGCTGGCTCGACGGCCTGAATGACGAACTTGCTTCTTCCATGGCTTTGATCCCGACTCCAGTGTTGGTGAACAAAGATAGATCGAGGACCGATGGGAACGAGACATGTCCCTTTAAATTGAACATATCACCCGAATCACGAAAAAAAAGACAAGGAAGCTAAGGAAACGATGCAAATTACAGAAAATCAAATAGGACTAGTGGGGTTCGAGTTAGATTACTCGAAGTTTCGTCGATTGTCCAAGAACATTATATGAAGCTCGTTGGAAATGAATGCACAAAATCTGCAAGTTAACAAGATACGAAAATCAAGTATGTTTCGACAAAAATGCTGCAGATTGTTCTTTGTTTTGTGGTACATACTTTAGGGCTCCATGCAATACTCAGTTGCTTGAGCGTACGAGAGAACCTATTCGACCAAGGAAGTGATTCGAGAGAAGATAGTGTTCGGCATTGACAAGATTCGCCTCGATTACAGCTTCCTAGTTTTTCAATATCCGCCTGCAAGAAAGTATACCGATATTAATAGTAAAATTCCAAACTCGAACAACAATGATTTGGTGTCGAGGTAGTCTACCTTATCTTTGAAAATAGACACGTATTCGATTGCAGCCTTATGCCAACAGTTGCTGCAGTAATAATTCTCAATATGTTCAGCTACAAAGTATCGCTTTAGGCAGTCCTCCAATGTGCATCCAGCCATCTAAAATTTTCACAGCGAAGAAAATAAGCATGGTGGTGGATGCAAATATAAAAAGCGCGAATGACTGAGAAAAATGTACAAACATACAATTGTACCATCACTGCTCACAGGAGGCGAAAGGTGCAAGCTATGAAAATGCTGAAAGTCGAGAGAGATCTGTAGAAGTGAAAAACGAATATACATAAGGCATGAAATTATGTAATCTATGATGAAGTTTGGACCTTGATGACTAGCAAATTTTACCATTCAACCTGAAACGAACAGCTCTGGCAAACTAAGATGCTGCCGAGGATTCCATCAAAGGGCTTGAGAAAACTACGGCTCCATCTTTGTAACTCAATCTCATCTTTGCTGGTCTTTATGGTAAGAATCCTACCGTTAGGAAGTGAAGGCAAATCAGCTAAGGAACTTGTTGTGGGGATAAAATGCTCGTATATTTCTTCTCTCAGCGAAGACAAGAGATGGGAAAATGCTTCCTCGGCATCCTAAAATCAAGCTAGATTTAGAATTGTAATGTTTATGAACTTCATAGAGATGGATGGTGCTAATGAAACAAGTACCTGCTGCCTGGATAGATTGAACTTTGGAATGTAATGATCCATCGAAGCCATCAATTTCCGAGGGTTGAGTACAGTTTTTTGGTGCCTAACACAACATAACTCTGCAATACATAACGCCACTTAATGTAATATACCAACAAACAACTGGACAAATAATATGCAATTGAGGGCATCAAGATAGTGAAGATCATCTTTTTGACAAAGGGTATGAGCTCAATTTAACTTGGGAAAAAATCAAGATTGTTAAAGAACAATCAGAAACGTAACAAGGGATCTTCTCAATCAGTTTTCATATTTTTAGAGCATAGACAAGATAGACTGACCTTCCAGTAGTGAAGCTAACGAACTAAAAAGAGGAAGATTTTCACCACCACAATTATCATCTACTTCTTCAACTGATAACGAGCCGTATTCTTCCATCATCTCCCACAGATATTTCTGGAAGCTAACACAGCTCGACAATGCCTGAAGCCACAGTCACCCAACATAATCATTACATAGCTCTAAAGAGCAAAAGAGCTCACGGCCACACTCAAGCAGGGTCAGACCACAAGAAGATCGAAGATTCGAACATTAGACACACACAAGCACACGTTCGAAAACAGGAGAATCAGCATAATCAAACATCAGAACTGAACATTACCACCAAATTAGATCAGAAATCTCGAAAAGAGCTAGCGTTCACACACACTAACAAATAGCATGGTCAGACCACAAGAACAACATTGAACATCCAATTTTTACAATCAAAACAACTTCACTCCCTCTCTCTCTCTCACACACACACACACACACACACATACATCCAACTGCAGAATTGAACATTACATTGCTCAAAAAGGGCTCACATTCACACATAATCACAACAATCAGGATTCGATTTTTACATACAAAACAACCTCTCTCTCTCTCTCTCTCTGAAAGAGTTCACAACTCATACACGCAAGCATGTAACATATCATATAAAAAATCGCATCAACACAAAACCTAGAATCGAGCTCAGCCCCAAATCAACATTAAAAGGATCAGTCGTTTTTACCTGCAAAACAACATTCAAGAAACAATTGTTGCCGAGATTCTGCAATCCGGGAACAACCCAAACACCAGTAGAATCTGCATCTTCATATGAGATTCTGAAATCGAAATATCTACTAAATCTTGCGGCGAAGACTGTTCCAACAGTGCATAATACACCAATTGATATTTTCAAGCCAGAATTTGAGACGCAACTAATTCTAGGACCATTGCAAATCAAAGAACTCAGCTTTTTCGTCTCCATTTTAGGGGCGATTTGGCCGCCGATTTATCTCCGCGCCGCTTTACGATTCTTTGCTGCTGAATTTTGTTTACTTATGGGTAATATTTTCTCTTTAATTCATATAAGTAGGATATTTATTTACAAAAACCATTTTTTGGGCATATTTTTTCCCAATTTTTTTCTTTCATACTCCAATCCATTAAAACTGTTTGTTTTATTATATACTCCTATTAGATGTTTGATTTTTTTAAAAAAAAAAAATTGTTAAAATTTTGAAAAATTTTGCCAAAAAAAAGGAAATTTGCGATATGTTAAGTCACTTTGAAATTAAAAAGCAATAACTTTGTAGCGGTTGCTAGAATACTGGGAAAGTTTAAGATGTCTATTAGTTGCAAGACTGCGGTGGGAAAGATTTGTAAATTAATTTCAGAGTTTGGTGCGCCATGTGCATCGTGAGGGGAATTTTGCAGCGAACTTCTTATCACACCATGCCTACAGCTTTGCCCGGTGGGTGCATGCTTTTGGATCAACTACCACCAAGTCTTAATATTTGGCTCCTTCATGATAGATTAGACATTTCATATTGTCGTTAGTTTTTTTTCAACTCAGGCTTAGCCTGATTTCTTTACCAAAAAAAAGGATTAATTAACTACTATGAAAATAAAGAACATAATTATGATGTTCTTAGTAAGAATTAAAACACCATTATGAGTTATATATTTCACAAATTAAATTACTAGAAATTATAATGTATAAACTAAATAATTCACGAAATAAATACTTCACTATAAATTATAGTAGTGAACTATATTGTTCTTATGTAGTGAATTAAAATCGTTATTGCATGAACTAAATTCATGTTCTCTAGTTATACATTCAAGATTAGTTTTACTTCGATTATCTCCCTGGTAATATATATATTGCTCGTTTTTCATTAATTGTACTACTAACATTCTTGCATTGAATAATTATTATAAAAATTAGAGTGAACTACATAAAAAGTCCCTGACGTTTCCATTTCTTTCACTCTAGACCCCTAACAAAAAAATATCCTCACAAGTGCCTAACCTTCAAACTAATCACGAATGAGGTTTTTTTCAGACGAAAATACCCTTCAGCCCTAAAAGGGCATTTCAGTCAAAGCGCAATTAATCTGCAGTGGCGGCTCTGCAATGATGTCTGCGACGACATGGCGTGATGTGACAGCGCACGTCAGCCGTCAGGGGCGTCAGCGGCTGTTCAGTGGACTACCCATACAGTTGCAACACGTGCTGAAGACTTCCTACGTGATTTAACAAAACAAGTTTCAAAAATTGCATAAAGTTTCCGGCTCTATTCAGCATTATTTCCGGCTTATTTTGACTCCCGCCTAAAGTTATAACAAAAAGGGGAGTTTACCGCCTTAAAACTACAAACCATTGTTTTCATTTCTTCATTCTCCCTGCTCTCCATTGCATGAATGGCTCCTAAAAGAAAGCGAGCTGGGTCCTCAGGTGCTTCCACATCACGAAACTCTTGCCGTAAAAGGGAACCAATACCCCCGCGATCGCCACCACACCGACCACCCCCGAGACTTGCACCTGTGGTCATTGATGTGGAAGAAGAAACGTGGGATATCCGAGATCCTGCCCTCGATTTTTTCATCCCAGAGGATGAATATAGTAAGTTAACCTTTAATCCTCGGTTTGTGATTTAGGGTGTACGAAATTGATTTTTTGTGAATATATATTTGATCAGTCGGATATTGATTTTGTGATTGAGGCTCCATAAATTGATTTTGTTGTGAATTTTGGTTTACTGTTTGGTTTGAGTTTTATATGTGCGTTTATTGTCTTCCTTCATAGGGGATGCACATGGAAAGTTTTCAGTTGCTTTCCATCACGGAGGTTCATTCTTCTCTACGAATGATGCGAAAAAGTATGTTGGTGGGCATTTGACATACTCCGATTTCTGTAACATAGACAAATTCCAGCTTATAGACCTATCGAGCATGGTATTAAGGTTGAAGTATGATAGGAAGATGATATGTGAGTTCTACTACTGTGATCCAAAGTACGGCCATGACTGCGCAGATCGGAGGCCCGTTGTTGCCCATTGTTGAGGAAACACATCTGAAGGATTTCCTCAAAGTAGCGTCTACAACGACAAAGTTAGATGTGGTTAGTTCACATCTACGTTGTGGAGATAACCCGGGCTCAAGCCATATTGAAAAAAAAATGAAGGAAGAAGTGCAAGAGCTTCTTAGTTTCAAGGCGTCTAAACCCCCAGGAGTCATTATTGAAGAGATTGAAGAAGCCACACCGAATGTGCCAAGGCAAAAGCCTAGACCGAAGAGGAAGCAACGGTCTCAGTTTGAAGGGCAACGTAAGGAGCCTTTAATGATTGGCTGGTATGATAGGGATGATGTCGGCCACTTTATCTCGTTGGCCAAAATGTGTCGTGATGAACAAATGTTTACCTCGTATTACGAGTCGTTACGTCGGGAACAACAGTCGGAGGAGGTGGCGGGACTAGACGGGATTGAGGAGCCATCGGGCGAAGTAGAAGGGTCTGGCCAAGGCAGCGGCGGGTCCAAGAAAAGGCGAAAGTACTCCCCTGTTGTTGAGAAAAGGAACTCGGCAGACTCAAACCCTCTGTTCGAGCAAGAGACGGTCGATGAGCTGCAAGATCTCGAGGACCTAGAGGATTTGGAAGGTTTAAGTAGAATGGGTATCAAGTA